>NC_068358.1:139041103-139251797 GCF_020536995.1 Dreissena polymorpha | reverse complement strand
TCCATATGCCCGGTTTTGGCTCAATAATGATGAACTTGACAATATCTAGGTCAAGTTTGACGTTTGGTAAAGATTGAATGAACCGAATCCTCTCAGGTGAGCGAACTAGGGCATCTTGGCCCTCTTGTTATGATATGGCTGGAAGTGAACGTCATTTAAAAAAATAACAGAAAAGTATTAAGGGTGTAAAACGGCGAAAAAAATATTGTCTCGGTATGGACGTCGCCATTTGACTATCACGTGATACTCCCTCTGGGGTTGGGTTGGGTATTTTGAGCATATGTGGGTGTATTTGGGGGGGTGTATTGAGTGTATTTGGGTAAATCGTGCCATCCCTTATTATATATCCGTTTTGTTGATCAAACAGGTATGTACAGGAAATTGTTTATAGTGCAAAATTATCTAATAATTTGAGTCAGCAGTTAAGCGCCTTTGACACTTAAAGAACCTGTGGAAGCCCCTGTATGCTTGACATTGAACTTTTTTAGTAATATACAAATATCAGAATGGACAGCTTAAAGCGAGTGTGACCAATTGTTGTTCTAGTTTTTGAAAACAGATCAGACATAAGGAATAAGAAGATTAAAAAAATATTTTTAAAACAATTCTACCAAAAATCAATTAAATTAGCATTTAATGAAAACTAAATCATACAAGACATGTAAAATGTGTTGGAATCACAACTATAGGTGCAGATTTTCTTAACAAAAACAAGTTAATGTGTCTGCGTAAACTTGTTGTTTTGAATTTAAATGCAGTAAACAACATCCTGCCAATGGTACCATTATCATGTTTATTAAGTATTCCTTGTTCATAATTTGTGAAGGGGTTTTAGATTGAGAAATAAAATGCTGACATTAAAATCATAATTATGTCCGTAAGCTATAACACCTTTTAGCAATTACATTTGTATTTAGATTTATAGCCTAATTAGTCAATCCTGTAGTAATAAAGAATAGCTCCCAACATAAATTTACAGTGTTTTCTAAGTAATTATTTATTTCATCTTCTATATTGTTTTGAAAAACTACAGCTATAAGAATGATTATTTATAGTGTATGTTTGCCATATGTAGGCTATTCAGAGGTAACATATAACTGAAATTGTATGCACTACCTATTACTTCATTTCACTTTTTACTTTACACTGAATAATGTATTTGAAAGCCATGTTAACACATTTATGATGTTTATTGTCAAATGATTTAAGCAAATTATGACATTTAGTGTCAAATGAATTAGGGCAACAGTGAATTAACAATTATTCTCCATAGGTCTTTCTTCCTTGTATTTAAGTCTACTTTTGTTGGATTGAGTGATGAGGGCTCATAAACATTGTTATGAGGATGTTTGCCAGACAGTAATTATTTTCATTTCATTTCTTTCGTTACATTCATGCTTGCTGAGCAAATTAAAACTTACATAAGAGTACATTACAATATATTTTAAATGTATTTTTTACTTTACTTTATACGTTTTTGAAGTTAACATATTTGCTCACTGTGATGTATAACACAGAATCTTTTCTCTGCACCACTTAAACATGATTCAATAATGATAAAGTAGACTTGTTTTGTTTTCAAATGTGCGGTTGAATGACTGCTCAATAATCTTGGGCTTCTGAAAAATAGAGTATCAATTGAACAATCAGCTAGTTGGATATTTGTTTAGAGGTGTGCATTTTGTCTTTCCAAATTTCTTGTGGTTATAGACATGAGCAAGTATTAATTGGTGCATGGACTATTGCCCATAGCAAATGAAATAAAAATATTGGAAGTTAATGTATTGCAAGCTTTATTTTAATACAGATATGTAGCATTATTTACCAGATAATTACTAGCATCAAAAATATACCAGATAATTATGTAACATCATACATGTTCACTTACAAACTAAATTTACAATACACATAAATGATATAAGCATCAACCATGCTGATATATAGCATAACGAATATGTTAAATTGCACACATTATAGATTTGTGACATATACACACAATAGCTATTTAAAATAACACCACTTGAACAAAAAAAATATCACAGCCAACAATCTACAAATGCTATTGCTCAACAAGAAAACACATAACAATATCAGTGATTTTTTAGCTCGGTTGTTTTGGAGAGAAAACAGAGTATTGTCATAACCAGCTCGTCGTGTCTTCCGCCGTCCGCGTCGTGCTAAAACCTGAACATTTTGTTTAAGTTTTGAACATTGCTCTTAAATAAAGTGCTTCAACCTACAGTCCCACTAGGTCAAAGGTCACGGTCACTGTGACCTCTAAAAAAATAATCTGACAAGCTTTCATTATTTCAAAACTGCACCAGCAGCTGAGCGTGGCACTCGTATTGCGGTGCTCTTGTTCCTTCTTTACTAAGTACCGAAAGTGACGTAACGGCACTTACCAAATCCGGGTAAAATAAAGAAATCCCACATGAAGATAGCAAAACATGAAATACCAATTTCCTAATTAGAAGATTTCCAGACGCAGATTTTCCCAATTTTTATTGCGCAAATGTTTCCTAAAAAATTGCTTGGACATTGTTAGTTTGAAAATTCATATACATTGTTGCATGCTAATTACATATAAAAAAATGCAGTATGGAAATGGGTGTGTTTTCTTTGTTTATTATATACCACAATTGTTAATCATTAAGACCCATTTACCTGACTATAGTGGCAATAAACTATAGCGAGCTCATATGACTGAATGCCTTTGCAATCTTGTATCATGATTAATCTAGATAACCTCGCTTGGTTGTCCTGAAAGCTAAACCACTGCATTACCCTCTGTTTATATGTTTCCCGCAGGCTCGATCAAGTTACCATAGGGTGAGACTTGGCCAACTGCTAATTCATGAAATATACAATAACCATGTTAAATGCAGTGACGTCAATGGTGATTGAATCTGGTAGTAAGCAATGATTTTTAAAGTAGGTCAATGGTGCAGTGCGTGAATGTAGGATTTTTCCAGTACCGTATATGCTATGGTATTAATTTATGACTGTTTTTTATTCTTAAAGGAAGTTTAAGTGCTAATAAGAGCTTTTAGCATCAGTGTTGTCAGTCATCACTTAGTGCATGCATGTATGTGTTTGGAAAACTTTGTCTTTTAACACCTCCTTCTTAACAGTTTGACAGATTTTGACAAAACTGTCCAGTATATTCAGTATATTCGGTAATACCATTTTGCGATGTGAAATCGAAAGTACATAGCGAAAATTAGGTGACATAACGATATACACACTATAATAACTAACTAAAGTAAATTTGATAATTTTATATATAAATATTACAATTCTCTACGCATGCACAATTGTATTCCCTGGGTTTACCACGTGACGATGATGATCAATCTACTGGCGTTATTTATAGTAACTGGTAGTAACCTGGTAGACATACCCACTAAAATTATTACAGAATACACTGAAACATATGAAAACTAACCAACTTTTCTCAAGTAATGTAATATACCAGTCGTGATATTTTAATCAATATAAACTAATAATTGTAAAAAACAACGTATTTTACAACTTTTCTTTTTCTTCGTCGTCGTGGTTGATGCCTAGGTCCCCTTTAACAGCAAAACAAATATAAGCCTTGCTCTGGAAAAACTGGGCAAAAAATGCCTGTGTGTAAAGTGTTGTCCAATATTAGCCTGGCGTAATGCCTGTGTGTAAAGTGTTGTCCAATATTAGCCTGGCGTAATGCCTGTGTGTAAAGAGTTGTCCAATATTAGCCTGGCATAATGCCTGTGTGTAAAGTGTTGTCCAATATTAGAACCTGGCGTGTGTAAAGTGTTGTCCAATATTAGCCTGGCGTAATGCCTGTGTGTAAAGTGTTGTCCAATATTAGCCTGGCATAATGCCTGTGTGTAAAGTGTTGTCCAATATTAGCCTGGCGTAATGCCTGTGTGTAAAGTGTTGTCCAATATTAGCCTGGTGTAATGCCTGTGTGTAAAGTGTTGTCCAATATTAGCCTGGCGTAATGCCTGTGTGTAAAGTGTTGTCCAATATTAGCCTGTAATGCCTGTGTGTAAAGTGTTGTCCAATATTAGCCTGTAATGCCTGTGTGTAAAGTGTTGTCCAATATTAGCATGTGTGTAAGGTGTTGTCCAATATGGGGGTAATGCCTGTGTGTGAAGTGTTGTCCACTATGGGCGTAATGCTGTGTGTAAAGTGTTGTCCAATATGGCGTAATGCCTGTGTGTAAAGTGTTGTCCAATATTAGCCTGTGCAGTCTGCAGTAATGCCTGTGTGTAAAGTGTTGTCCAATATTAGCCTGTGCAGTCTGCAGTAATGCCTGTGTGTAAAGTGTTGTCCAATAATAGCCTGTGCAGTCTGCACATGCTTACATGGATGAAACTGTCTACCTAACTGGATTTTTTATGCTCCCCATTCGAAGAAGAGAGGGTATAGTATTTGCACATGTCGGTCTGTCCGTCCATCCATCAGATGGTTTCCGGATGATAACTCCAGAACGCTTAGGGCCTATAAGGGTCATGAAACTTCATAGGTACATTGATCATGACTGGCAGGATGACTTCTAATGATTTTACAGGTCACTAGGTCAAAGGTTAAGGTCACAGTGACTTGAAATAGTAAAATGGTTCCGGAAGATAAACTCAAGAATGCTTAGGCCCAGGACCATGAAACTTGATAGATATATTGATCATGACGGCAAATGACCCCTATTGATTTTCAGGTCACTTGGTCAAAGGTCCAGGTCACAGTGACTCGAAACAGTAAAATGGTTTCCGGATGATAAATCAAGAATGCTTAAGCCTAGGATCATGAAACTTCATAGGTACATTGATCATGACTAGCAGATGACCTCTATTGATTTTCAGGTCACTAGGTCAAAGGTCAAGGTCACAGTGACTTGAAACAGTAAAAATGGTTTCCGGATGATAACTCAAGAATGCTAACACATAGAATCATGAAACTTCATCGGAACATTGATCATGACTGGCGATGACCCCTATTCATTTTCAGGTCACTAGGTCAAAGGTCAAGGTCACAGTGACTCGAAACAGGAAATGGATTCCTGATGATAACTCAAGAATTATTAGGGCCTATAAACATGAAACTCATAGGTACATTGATCATGACTGGCAGATGACCTATTGATTTTCAGGTCACTAGGTCAAAGGTCAAGGTCACAGTGACAAAAATATATTCACACAAAGGCTGCCACAACTGACAGCCCATATGGGGGGGAATGCATGTTTTTACAAACTAGCCCTTGTTTTAGAAGGGACTTCCTTTAAACGATGCCGTATAAGATGCCTTTAAAAAATGCCATAAAAGCGTTAAGTGCCTTCCTTGCTTATAGTCTGTATAATTAGTTAACAAACTACTTATGATTATAAAGCACCTGTCCACATAAATGGTTGATTGGTCACTGTCGGCTCAGGTACTACTCAAATGTACGAAGGGTACTCTTAAGTGTACTAAAATGTAACCCGGTGCATACCCGTAGCCAGGGGGGTGCGTTGGGTGCGTTCGCACCCAATCTTTTTGGACGAGTAAAAAAGTGTACTATAAGTTGCACCCAACTTTATTGGACGCAAAAAACGGTTATTTATTTTTTCCAGGAACCCAGTGAGTCTTCGTATTTAAGCGTTAAAATGGTTGTATTCAATATGCATCCGACAGGTCATAATATTTTCTCGATTATTTCATTTCCAAGATAGCGCGTGATTTTATTTACAAGTTTTAACCGTAGAATAGTTTAAATCAACAGAAGTTGTGACAGCAACATTAATTTTTTAGAAGATCTAAGAAGCCGGTCCCCGCCAAAATGGAATCTGAATCTTTCTTACAAATAGATATTTGTTTCTGTATAGTGGCAAAATTTATGAACCTGGCAATCTAATCAGGATAAAATCGATACTTATTTATAGATAATTTGATACTAAATGATTGTTTGTACTTTGTCATCGTTATTAATGTCTATACTGTAATAGATACCATAAACAAAATGTTGAAGCCTACTTATGGCGAGTTGAAATCCCAGTCCAATAACATTTTCAACAATTATCTAAATGGCTAGAAAATTTTTAGATGATAATTAACGGAATGTTATGTCAGCTTCCGAAAATGGCTGAAATCAAAGGACACCCTTCGACTATTGCCGAAGATTTATGAGCCACTGGTTAATAACTTTGCATTAATACCACGATTTATAACAAGAACACATTGTGCACAGCATTTCGACAAACTGAGTTGTCTTTTTTTTGTTATATCCCCGTACAACAATTTTCGGATCCCCTAAAGGTTTTCCAGCAAAAAATATCAGCTATGCCCAAGTTTCGATATTTTTCTGTTGAATGACAAGAAAACAAATCATTGTTACAGAGCAATGTAGCTTTTTGTAGTTTACCAACACTTAATGGCATCTGTTCTGCTACACATACACAACTTTCCACAATGTTTTAATTATGTTAAACTTGACACTAGGAATGTCCTATTCTTAAACAGTTGTTATAATGAATTTTAAACGTTATAACATATGATCAGATGGACGTTAACGTTTAATTTTCATCAACTGTGACGGACCTTGAGCATATATCAGGTAAATAAGTTCATCTTTTTTCTTCACATCCTGGTATACATTGTTAAGGACTTTGATACCATAGGGCCAGTATAGTTTTTGGTTATAGGGTCTTAATGATGCCTAGAGAGTTATATGTTTCTGAAATTTGTTTAGAAAAAAAAAGCTAATTTGTTAAAAATAGTTAAAAAATAAATAAAGTAACCTGTTATACCATTTTGATTTCTTTTTAGTATTGATGAACATAAGAGAAGACCCCATTTTGTTAATCAGTGTTTGTTGAACAAATACACTATTAGCATGTTTAGAGCAAAGCTAGAGTGTTTTGATATTTTATACCGTTGTTATTGTTGATTTTACATTCTATAAATGTGTTGTTACATATGCAAACAAAGTGTGTGCGCGCATACCAGGGTAGCGTTAAACACCGTATAAAATGATATATATCCTTGACTGATCGAAAAAGGTGGTTATTGAAAAACGTGGTGGGGAATACATGTATGCTATATCATATTCATATCATCAGTCACTGAGTTTGGTCAATGAAAGTGAAATTTTATATATAAATGCTCTATAACTTCAGTCTCTAAATACAGTTGAAAGTGACCAGAATGCAGGAGTTTACGTTTCATGTTCAAAATTCTCTAGGGGGAGGACCTCCAAAGCCACCGATTGCAGGAGGAACATCCCCTCCCGCAACATACCCCTTTGACTCTTCTGTGCTCAATAACAATCCTCGATGGCAAAAATTCGCACCCCCCTTTTCAAAACCCTGGCTACGGCCCTGGGTACAGGAAATATACTAAAACGTAAGCAACCAATTTAGACTGTACCCAAGTTGTATTCCTCCCAAAAATCTCTATGTCGTGAAAATTTTCTTTGAACAAAATCTGCCTCAACATTCTTACTTGAGTATGAGTTTCAATAAAATAGAGGTCATTTTTAGTCCCCTACCGGTTTCACCAGAGGGGACTTATGGTTTTGTCTCCGTCCGTCCGTCAACACTTTTCTGGATCCTGCGATAACTTTAAAAGTTCTTAATATTTTTTCATGAAACTTGAAATATGGATAGATGGCAATATGGACATTATTCACGTCATTCCAGTTTGTTCATATGCCAACAATTCTGGTTGTTATGGCAACAAATAGACTAGACTGCTGAAAATGGTGTTTTTTCTGGATCCTGCGATAACTTTAAAAGTTCTTAATATTTTTTCATGAAACTTGAAACATGGATAGATGGCAGTATGGACATTACGCACGTTATTCATTTTGTTCATACGTCAACAATTCTGGTTGCTATGGCAACAAATAGACTAGAAATACTGCTGAAAATGGTTGTTTTTTTCTGGATCCTGCGATAATATAAAAGTTCTTAATATTTTTTCGTGAAACTTGAAATATGGATAGATGGCAATATGGACATTATGCATGTCATTTCATTTTGTTCATACGTCAAAATTCTGGTTGCTATGGCAACAAATAGACTAGAAATACTGCTGAAAATGGTGGTTTTCTGGATCCTGCCGAAAACTTATTAAGTTCTTAATATTTTTTCATGAAACTTGGAACATGAATAGATGGCAATATGGACATTATGCATGTCATTTCATTTCGTTCCTACGTCTAAAATTCTGGTTGCTATGGCAACAAATAGGCTAGAAATACTGCTGAAAATGGTGGTTTTCTGGATCCTACGATAATATTAAAAGTTCTAAATATTTTTTCATGAAACTTGGAACATGGATAGATGGCAATATGGACATTATGCACGTCATTTTATTGTGTTCCTATGTCAAAAATTCTGGTTGCTATGGCAACAAATAAAAAAATATTCTGACAATGGTGGAATTTCTGACAATGGTGGAGCCAGTAAGGGACTTTTATTGCTTTGCAATAGTCTTGTTCAAAATATTAACATAAATATGAACATTGTTAACTTGAAAAAAGCAGATAACAACCATTTAGTGTTAGAATTCCTGAGTATGTTTTAATATATATTCCGTACCCGTGGTACATTTTAGTATACTTTAGAGTACCCGTGGTACATTTAAGTAACACTGAGCTAACAATAACCAATCAAGCTCCACTAAAACTGAACAAATAACTATGCCGAAATTACATGTATTTCCAATTAACATATACTGACAAAAATACAAAAGCCTTATTAAAATCTGTTTAAAAATAACAACTGAATTAGATGCCTCTTGCTGGTAAATTTATAAAGTACAGTTCTTTTTAACGAGGGTACTCTTTTGAGACCAAAGCATTCTTAGATAAACAATTTCGACTGGGTTTTCAACAAGCTTTAAATTATTTTTCCTATATTGGGGTATGGAAGGCAGATGGGGGTAAAATGTTTTCTTGTCTGTGATGTTACATAGAACATGTGTATATCATCATAAAGGTATTTCCTTTGTCTTTGTTATGACTCCTTGAATGTGTTGGGGAATTTACTTGAATACTGAAATTAACTTTTAAGCTATGATTAATTACAAAATATACATGTAATTTTAAAAATTCTTTAGAATGATCTGTTTCATCTGTGAACTTTAAAAATTGTTTGTCATATATTACACTCTTTTGTGGACCGGTGGTTACTTTTTTGAAATCCGTTAACAATATAAATAATCTTTTAAAGCATAATATGCATGGATTATAACAAAAGGATAATTTATAACAATTAATCCTACAAACTGTAAAATTGTAGTAAGATTGTAATAAAAGATGATACACAAACACTAAATGTTGATCTTTGTAACTAGGAATGAAATAAGTTCTTATGCTTGGATAAAGTTGCCATTAAATTATTAGGATGTAGAAAGTAGAATATCAGGTTATAAACACAAATTTAAACAAACAAAAAAGATTGAAATATGCTACAATGACAAATAATATTGCATAAACTGTTAAGGTGTTGAGTATTGGTAGAGATACGGTAATGGACCAAACACTACTGGCTAACTGGTGTAAAACTGTGTCAGTTATTAAAGTTTCTGTTTTGATACATTGCTCAAGGGATGTTATTGTAGCTTAGGATACCATTTTTTCTATGCAATCAGGTAAGAAGTTTCAAATGTCCTGTGTAAATATTTTAGTTCTTCATAATAACTATTAACAAAGATGTAAAGCTTTTTTGTTTATTTAAAAAAAATCAAAATGATAATGGCAATTATTTTACAGTTTATGATATTGAAATTTTAGTATTGAATGCCTTGTTAAGGGTTTTTCTCAACTCTCATAAAAAGTTTTTATTTTGTGTTTGATTTTATTAATATAATTAAGGATAGATTGTTGTTAGTTGGTTGTTTATTTGTAAATAATTAAGTAATTATGCAAAGGAATAAAACAATTAGGTTGTTATCCTGAGTTATATCATGGTGTTTATCATGAGTTATATCATGGTGTTTATCCTGAGTTATATCATGGTGTTTATCATGAGTTATATCATGGTGTTTATCCTGAGTTATATCATGGTGTTTATCATAAGTTATATCGTGGTGTTTTTCCTGAGTTATGTGTTTATCCTGAGTTATATCATGGTGTTTATCCTGTGTTTTATCCTGTGTTTTATCCTGTGTTTTATCATGGTGTTTATCATGAGTTATATCATGGTGTTTATCCCGAGTTATATCATGGTGTTAGACCTGAGTTATATCATGGTGTTTATCATGGGTTTTATCATGGTGTTTATCATGAGTTATATCATGGTGTTTATCCTGAGTTATATCATGGTGTTTATCCTGAGTTATATCATGGTGTTTATCATGAGTTATATCATGGTGTTTATCATGAGTTATATCATGGTGTTTATTCTGAGTTATATCATGGTGTTTATCAGTTATATCATGGTGTTAATCCTCAGTTATATCATGGTGTTTATCCTGAGTTATATCATGGTGTTTAATAGTTATATCATGGTGTTTATCCTGAGTTATACCATGGTGTTTATTCTGAGTTATATCATGGTGTTTATCCTGAGTTATATCATGGTGTTTTTCACTTATATAATGGTGTTTATCCTGAGTTATTTCATGGTGTTTATCCTGAGTTATATCATGGTGTTTATCGCGAGTTATTATATTTTGGTGTTTATCCTGAGTTATATAATGGTGTTTATCCTTGGTTTGGCACATTACTGTGATGTATAATTCATGGATTGTTTGCCTTTATGCATATATCTAATCGCTTATTTATTCCTGTAGGTAGTTTATGAGTTGATTGAAAAATCTTGCAATAAATTCTGTTGTTATTCTAACGCTCACAATGATTGGAAGTTTAAATCATCAAACGTCTGGTGTCCAATTTAAAGTAAAAACCTTTAGGCTAATTTTGTTAACGATCTATATTACACATTAGTACAATGATTGAGTCTGTTATCTGTATGGCTAATTGAGCCTGAATGATCAATGAAGTACTTAAACTAAAGCTTACATACTATAGTGGAGATAGAAAGCTCAATCCTGCCATGTTTATTCTTTATTATTTCCTGCTTGTTCTTCCTTGGTAATTATATCTATAAATACAAAAAGCAAAGTGGATTTCTTTATTCAATATGCCTTTAGTGTAAAAGGAATTATTATACAAGCCTCAGGTGGGAGGAGAGGGTGGTCTAAATGAGTTGCTTTTTCCCTGCAAAGTTCACGGACCTAGGTACCATAATTCAATAAAAGGTATGAAAAAACATTCTTACTGTTCTTGCCGCTACATTATGCATCAAAACTAACTGTCCAACTCCTTTTGAAACCTTTGCAGTGTTTATTTTCACCTATACGGGAATGGTGGCGGGGCCCATCCAAAGGGAAAAAACGCGTCGTTTTTTAGGAAAAGGAGAAAATTAAAAATTCACTCTTTTATATGTAGTGATATTTATTATATGAATACACATGTTTGTATGAATGTAATATTCACAGCTGAATGTCTCTGTCCTTTTTCTTAAATATATATTAATGATTTTTTCAACATTAGTTTCAGACAGTTCAGCCTTCATGCACAGACAGTTTTCCTTGCCATTTTGAGTCTAATTGGGATTTTTTTAATCGATAAAATGGCAAATTTGAGCATTTTTTTATCAATAAAATGGACTAAATTGGAATGTTTTTATCAACAAATATATATTGACACAATATAGATACATCAGGCCTTTTCCTGGCCATTTTGGGAAAAAAATGCAATTCATGTAAATAGTCCACTAATTTGGAAAAACTAATTTAATATAACTCTTTATAATATTTCAAAATCATATTAATTATAGTTAAAAACTTTGTTAGTTTTTTATGAAATAAATTTGAGATATATTTATCATTAGACAGTTCTTTCTAAAAAAAAAAAAAATTATAATTTTTTTTTTTTATTTCTGGTGGGGATTTTTTCTACAAAACAGGGGAAAAATATATACTCTTTTTTGAGGGGAATGGGGCCGAATATCAGCCCCGAAATTGCCATAAAAAACACACTGCCTTTGTTAACATACATTTCAACTGGCCGACATTTTAAACACGTGAGTGATTACATTGGTCCAACACGAAGGTGTGCTTGTCTCCATGAATATTTCATACTTGAATCGGGTCATACTGACAACGAGTATGTCACCCAAGTTGTGTATCGTGTTATTTCTTAAAATTTGACCTTGCATTTGTAAAAATATTGCAAGATACATTTCCAGAAAGCAAATGCATTTCTGTGTTGGCTAAGACCGAGTTCATGGAAACCGCTGCACAATTGGCGAAGTTATGGCTGTTCAAAACAATGCAACTGTTTTCGGGTCATAATTTTCATTTGAATACCTTGTTGTGTATGTATATTAATTTTTTTAAGAAAAGTTGATTTTTTAGTGACAATTTGATGATGTTTCATTCAAAATTATGGTTTTACTAATTAATATCATAGCCACACACTAAACACCTGTGGTCCGCCATATGATTCAAATACAATAACATGAGACAAAGCAGTTTTGTTTCTTCTATTTAAAAAAGGCCGTAAAACAGACCAGATCCCAAAGCAAACGGACCCTAACGACAATTGTAAAAAAAATCCAAAGAAGTGTTATAATGATTATAATAACTCAATTTTATTTCATAGTCAGCTAACCAAGCATATAACTTTCCGTGTGAATTGCATGTTTTCCCAAAATTGCCAGGAAAAGGCCTGATGTGTAAACATTTATTGATAAAAATCTCAATTTGGTCCATTTTGTCGATAAAAAATTCCTAAATTTTCCATTTTATCAAAGTAAAAAATCCCAATTTGACCGGACTCGGGCTTTTCCCAAAATGAGACAGGGCTACGTGACAAGACCTTAAGGTCTTAAACCTTCGGATGTATATTGTCTTTTATTTACAACTTCTTTGAAGTTGAATTTTGGAGTTATGCACTAAAAGAATGTTCCAATGTGGATGTTTGAGTCTCGTTCTGTGAAAAGTGGGCTTAATGCATGTGTGTCAAGTGTGGTCCCAGATTAGCCTGATCTGACTAAACTTTTTTGCACATGCATTAAGCCCAGTTTTTCCAGACTGCGGCTTATTTGATGGTCTTCTTAGGGTACTGATAGCCTTGCTTCGCACCTGGAAAACTGGCATTGGCATTGAAGATGTTCATCTCAAGTTGGGTCTAATGTAGATGAATGCTTGCTGTCCCCAAATCTCACAGTGAACACTTAAAGGGGCCGTCCAATAGATTTTGGCATGTATTAAAGCTTGTCATTAACTGCTTTAAATGCTTTATATTGATAAATTTTAACATTTGAATTAAAAGTCAACAGGAAAAAATTAGAATACAATTTAAAATAAGAAGAAAAAACGTTTACTTCCACAGGGCTCAAACCACTGACCCCTAGAGTCATGGAAGCTTGGAGTAAAATGTTTCCCAACTTTACCACTCGACCATCCACGCTCACGTCAAATGCGAAGGTATTTTTTAGCTATATAAGCAGTTTCCCAAAATATTGATTCGCTTAGAAGGACGCTTTAATCTGTTGGACAGTCCCTTTAAAAAACATTGATACGTTAAGTAAGAAAGCTCTTTTTAGCTACATGTATTATACTGACAATTATTAAGCAGCAAGCGCTATATGGTTTTCAAGGAACAAAATAATGCAAAACATAACCAACAGAAGATATGTCCATTGAATGTACCTGTAATTAACAAATATACTTTAGGAGACATAAAGTGATATTATGCACATCTAACAGTATATGCTATGTTTATAGGTGTCTATGGCAACCGTTGTTTATTATACCCCCATTACCATTGGTAGTTTATACCCCATTACCATTGGTAATGGGGGCTATATAGGAGTCACTTTGTCGGTCGGTCAGTCCGTCCGTCGGTCGGTCTGTCCGTCTGTCGGTCTGTCCCAAAATTTCATCCGATCTTCACCAAACTTGGTCACAAGCTGTATCTAGATGATGTATAGGCCAAGTTTGAATATGGGTCATGCCGGGTCAAAAACTAGGTCACGGGGTCACTTAGTGTGTTTTAAACCGAAAGTTTGTCCGGACTATAACTATGTCATTTATCGTTAGATTTTAAAATAACTTGGTACATTTGTTTACCATCATGGGGCGGTGTGTTGTGTGAAAAAAGTACGTCATTATCTCCAAGGTCAAGGTCACACTTGGAGTTCAAAGGTCAAATGCTTGTCCGGGCCATAACTTTATCATTTATTGTGAGATTTTAAAATCATTTGGCAAATGTGTTCACCATCATTGGACAGTGTCTTGCACGAAAGAATGACATCGATATCTCCAAGGTCAAGGTCACACTGAGTTCAAAGGTCAAAATTGGCCCTAAATGAGCTTGTCCGGGCCATAACTATGTCATTCATTGTGAGATTTTAGTCATCAGGCACATTTGTTCACCATCATTGGTCGGTGTGTTGCGCAAAAGAATTACGTCAATATCTCCAAGGTCAAGGTCACACTGTGAGTTCAAAGGTCAAAAATAGCCATAAATGATCTTGTCCGGGCCATAACTATGTCATTCATTGTGAGATTTTAAAATTACTTGGTACATTTGTTCACAATCATTGGACAATGTGTCATGCGAAAGAATTACGTCGATATCTCCAAGGTCAAGGTCACACTTGAAGTTCAAAAGTGAAAACATGGCCATAAATGAGCTTGTCCGGGCCATAACTATGTCATTTTTTGTGAGATTTTAAAATGACTCTGTACATTAATTTTGTTCACAGTCATTGGACGACATGTCTTGCGAAAGAATTCAAGAGTTCAAAGGTCAAAATGGCCATAAATAACAATGGCATAATAATTCTTAAAAATCGCCATAAATTAGATTCTCTTGTTTTGTGAAGACAGCATGCAAAATAGTCTGTGTCAATGCGGCACATGGGGGTATACATCACGTCTGTGACAAAGCTCTCGTTTTTGGTGTTTTCACTTCAAATACACTTATATTTGTTAATGTAGCATCAACATAATAAAATAATATCACGGAAAAAGAACAATAATGCTTTGAATATCAACCGTACTTTCGTTTGACAACTGATCATGTTCCGCTGGCTTAGAGGACTGTACAGTAGTGTAAAATATTGAATATAATTTATATTTTTACAAACTGGTAGCAAGATGAGTTGCAGATAATTGGTCAGTTACCACATTTTAACTAAATCTTTTGACCTGTTAATTCTTTTCAGCTCAATTCAACAGTGAAAAATGCGCGTAATATCACTTTAAGGAACTTTAAATACTCCTGATTACAGCCAATACATGTACCGGTAGGACATGGTTAATTGTATGAGCTTGTTAGTGTACTAGATTTCAGCCTCGAGTATGTCTTCAGACCAAATAGTGACATTATGTTAAAGATCAAATAAAGATGATGACCTGTCTACCTCACCAGGTCATTCACCTGATCTCACATATATAATTGGCTATGAAAATCACCTGCTGATTTATGTTTGAAGTAAGCCATGGGTTATTTGTTGTGTTGACGTCAAAGACCACGGTCTTTTGATGGAGGGAATAAATTCATGCTACTTGGGGCGGGCAGGTTGGCAAATACTGAAATCAACAGTGACACTTTGTTACAAGTATGTTTGTGCATGTATTATGGACGTGACTTTTCTAGCCTATTTACTTTGTGTCTCACTGTTTGGCAATTGGTTTCTGGCTATAAATCAAAGATGGCATTTTTTTGCTCATGTCGGTCCGTCGGTATGTCGGTCGGTCCATCCACCAGATGGTGTCCGGATGATAACTCAAGAACGCTTAGGCCTAGGATCATGAAACTTCATAGGTACATTGTTCATGACTGGCAAATGACCCCTATTGATTTTTAGGTCAAAGGTCAAGGTCACAGTGACTCGAAATAGTAAAATGGTTTCCGGACGATAACTCAAGAATGCTTATACCTAGGATCATGAAACTTCATAAGTACATTGATCATGACTGGCAGATGACCCCTATTGATTTTCAGGTCACTAGGTCAAAGGTCAAGGTCACAGTGACTCGAAACAGTAAAATGGTTTCCGGATGATAACTCAAGAATGCTTACGCCTAGGATCATGAAATTTCATAGGAACATTGATCATGACTGGCAGATGAGCCCTATTGATTTTCAGGTCACTAGGTCAAAGGTCAAGGTAACAGTTGCAAAAAACGTATTCACACAATGGATTCCACTATAACTGACAGCCCATATTGGGGGCATGCATGTTTTACAAACAGCCCTTGTATAATAAGGTTTTTCGTTCCTGCATGCTGCTGCAGCAGAAGTTTCACTTAATGCGTATTTTAAAATGCGAATTTTAATATTAATAAGTTTATGCATTGCATATAATTATTGCAGATTAGAAACTTTGTAATAATTATTGCAGTTATTAAATCACTAACAGCGTATGTTTTTTGTGCGCAAAAAACAACAACATGAAAGCATTTTAACAGTGCTTATATATATATATATATATATATATATATATATATATATATATATATATATATATATATATATATATATATATATATATATAAAATTATGTGACTTTTATTTTACAAAAAGCTGTGGTTTGCATGTTCTTATTTTTTCTTAAACATTCTTATAAAGGTCTTCTTATCAAAACTTATAATGATAGCTGTCACATAATATTGCAGAAAATAGCTATACAAAATGATCCTCTAATATTAGTCAACTATAATTTTGACAATAATTAACTAGAAATGGCACGGCAGAGGCCGACGTGTATCCCCACGCCGCATGTTTGACCCAGGGGGCGCCCCATGGTTGGTAATGGGGCCATGCATAGTTGACATTGACCGTATTGTCATAAGATATGTTCAGTATCAATTTGAAGTAAATCGGAGTAGAAATGAAGAAGTTATAGTAAAAGGCAATTTTGGATGGGCATGATCTATGTGGGCGGGGGCGCCCCAGGGTTGGTAATGGGGGCATGCATAATTGAGATTGACCGTATTGTCATAAGAGATCTTCAGTATCAATTTGAAGTAAATCGGTATAGAAATGAAGAAGTTATAGTAAAAGGCAATTTTGGGTGGGCGTGGTCTATGTGGGCAGGGGCGCCCCAGGGTTGGTAATGGGGCCATGCATAGTTGAGATTGACCGTATTGTCGTAAGAGATGTTCATTATCAATTGGAAGTAAATCGGTGTAGAAATGAAGAAGTTGATGTAAAATAACATAAAAAATGAGTGAAAATCTCTGACCTGGCCCCACCCCAACCCCCATAACTTTTGACCCAGGTGTCAGATCAAAATTCCAAATAGTGCAGGGTCGCACATATGCTCATAGCTACCATGTGTGTAAGTTTTAAGGTTTTAGTGCTTATAGTGTAGGAGGAGATAGTGGCCAGGACGGACGGAAGACAGAGATAACCACAATATCCCAACTTTTTCTCTTGTAACAACTGTACAACATGATCCAATTTTAACTAGAAATGGCGCGGCAGAGGCCAACGCGTATCCCACGCCACATATTTGACACAGGGGCGCCCCAGGGTTGGTAATGGGGCATTGCATGGTTGAGATTGACCGTATTGTCATAAGAGAAGTTCAGTATCAATTAGAAGTGAATCGGTGTAGAAATTAAGAAGTTAAGTAAAAGGCTATTTTGGGTGGGTGTGGCCTATGTGGGCGGGGCACCCCAGGGTTGGTAATGGGGCTATGCATAGTTTAGATTGACCGTATTGTCATAAGAATAGTTCAGTACCAATTAGAAGTGAATCGGTGTAGAAATGAAGAAATTATAGTAAAAGGCAATTTTGTGTGGGTGTGGCCTATTTGGGCAGGGCGCCCCAGGGTTGGTAATTGGGCCATGCATAGATGAGATTGATCTTATCGTCATAAGAGAAGTTCAGTATCAATTAGAAACCAATTGGTATAGAAATGAAGAAGTTATAGTAAAAGGCAATTTTGGGTGGGTGAGGCCTATGTGGGTGGGGCACCTCAGGGTTGGTAATGGGGCCATGCATAGTTGAATTTGACCGTATTGTCATGCATAGTTGAGATTGACCGTATTGTCATAAGAGAATTTCAGTATCAATTTGAAGTAAATCGGTGTAGAAATGAAGAAATTATAGTAAACGGCCATTTTGGGTGGGTGTGGTCTATGCGGGCGGGGAGCCGCAGGGTTGGTAATGGGGCCATGCATAGTTGAGATTGACCGTATTGTCATAAGAGAGGTTCAGTATCAATTTGAAGTAAATCTGTGCAGAAATGAAGAAATTAATGTAAAATAACATAAAAAATGAGTGAAAATCTCTGACCCGGCCCCTCCCCAACCCCCATAACTTTTGACCAAGGGGTCAGATCAAAATTCCAAATAGTGCAGGGTCGCACATATGCTCATAGCTACCACGTGTGTAAGTTTCAAGGTTCTAATGCTTATTGTGTAGGAGGAGATAGTGGCCAGGACGGACAGACAGACGGACGGACGGCGGAGATAACCACAATATATGATGATATCCCTTCAGTTCATTTTGCCCACAACGTCATTTTACATCAGAAACAACGCATCATTTTTGAAGTAATCACTATGTTCTTAACCCATTTATGCCTAAGTGGACTCTCATATCCTTCTAAATTGGATCAATTGATTTTCAAAACTAGGGATGTCTAGTATATTTATTTCTATATTTTGAATATTTCTTACAGAAATTCCTTTAAGTTAACAGCGTAGACCCAGATGAGACTCTGCATCATTCGGCGTCTCATCTGGGTATACCCTGTTTGCCAAGGCCTTTTTTCTAGAGTCGCTAGGCATAAATGGGTTAAATACATGTCTTGTTGCTTGACACTCATTATATGGACTAAACTAATTGTGAAATGTATGAATTTTAAATGCAAGTTACTGCCCATTAGTTTAGAATGGCACCTGTAGTGATCTACAGAATGAGCACTAATGCAGATATTTGTACCTGTTCATAGGAGGAGGGGGTAGTCTTTGTTTCTCAGTCTATTCGTCTATCAATCTTTTGTCACATGGTACCCATGATACTGGTATATTTTTTTGTGGCTGTTTTATTTCATTTTCATCTCTGCCCCCCAGTCTGCTTACAGTGCCACTTGTTGCATTTGCAAACAGTCAGGTGCTTTAATACATAAAATGCTCAAGACAGTCACAGTCTTTGGTCCAATATGTGCGCTTTTGTTAATAGCAACATAAAAATAACATAATGTAACAGCATGGATTGTGATGTTAGTGTGGCATTAATTCATTTTCTTGAGCTTTTAACCAATTTCTTGAGCTTTTAACCAATATAAAATTAAAACGATACTAAATCTTCTGAATTTTTTTTTTTTGGTGCAATTGATTAATATATCCCTGCCTTGAAACACATCGGCTATCCTAACTCAATGTGCACTTATTTCAATGTTAATTTATCTGCTCCATATGTCATATAATTATGATCAATATTTTTCTGTGTCTGTGCGTCCATCTGTCCGTCCATCCGTCCGAAAACTTAAACATTGGCCATAACTTTTGCAATATTAAAGATAAGCAACTTGATATTTTGGCATGCATGTGTATCTCATGGTGCTGCACATTTCGAGTGGTGAAAGGTCAAGGTCATCCTTTAAGGTCAAATGTCAAAAAACAAATCCAAGGGAAGTAACAAGCTTTAAAGGGAGATAATTTCTATTTATCATTTGGCAGGTACAGATCATTTTCACAAGGGAAGTAATATTTTTTAAAAGGATAAAATAAAAAAATTAAATAAATCAAAGCGGCGCAGTAGGGAACATTGTGTTTCTGACAAACACATCTCTTGTTATACAGTATTCAGGAATAACCCTCATATGAATGTGAATAATGTAATATTTTTGTTATAAAGTTGGCTTCAGTTTAAACATTTTGTATACATTATGTAAATAATATAATGTTACTATAAACATAACATTCATATAAACATCATGAAAGTTGTATGACATTTGCATATCTGGCCACATAAACCTATGATTGTCATTGATCAATCCACAATTAGCTCATTGGTGCAGCTGTACAATAGAATGGTTGCATCTGACCTTCATGAGCGTGTAGTAATTGTCACTGAACTGCTCCTGTAATGTTCCGTTTATCTGATAATGGTTTACAATTAAGCATTCTAACTTGTCTATTAGGCTTAATTTTGGTACTGTAAAACAAAGTGGAAAGAGTCTGTCCTATTTTTTAGGCAAGCTTTTAATTTCTTTGTTTAAAGGCTCTTGGTAACAGATTTTTCTTGTTTTTGAAAAATGCCATCAAATTGTAAACTTGTCACGTAATTGCGTATCGTTCGTGGAAAAGACACAGTAACCAACAATGTTCCTTTCTGTTTTTATCGTGATTTATTTCCGTTGAATATATTCTAACACAACACAACGTTTCCAGAATGTTTGTCAAATACAAGATACATGCGAAGCCCGCAATGGGCCCATCCCGCGAAAGCCAGCAATAATGCGACTTGTATGTTCGGCCGTTTTAGTAAGACTCTCCTTCATACAACGCAGATGCCAATTTATACAATAATGGACAAATAAATTGGGTGACGGCTGTCTGGATGATTGACTTTAACATGAGTTGAATTACCTGATACGGGATGGCTTTATGTGTGACTTACATATCTTGTGCATATATATGCCAATAATTAAGCGAGACCACGTTTGTTTAACTGTCACCTGTCATTTAACATGAAAATATACACAAATTAACAGTGTTGCATGTGCTTACAATAGACATAACAAATTAGTGAACCCAGCCATGGGCCATAACTTGGTGCATTTTTTCGTCTAATTTGACGACGACATATGATGCCCATTTATGCATTTCTTCATGAAGACAGATATTATGTATTCAGTTACACCGAACAAGGAATATACATGAAATACACCAATTATGCGACATGAAATACATCAATTATGCGACACACCTCATTTTCATTAAAGAAAGATTTTATATTTTATGATTTAAAATCTTTAGAAAGATCAAATCCTGAATGACAAGTGTCTTACAATATCATGTATCAATGTTAAATGACGTTGATCGATTGTCCACGTAACACTACAGGCGTTGTTTGACTAGTGACCTCCTGTGCTGTCCATTCAAAGAAGGTATTGCCCGGGTTGAATATGTACCTGTTGCTGTCAAGTAGATGTCTTGGTTTGTTGTTTTCTGTCTATGTTGATTCATGGGTGATGTTATCTACCATTGCTGTCGTGAAGAAGCTCTATCTATCGCCAAGCTGTGTAGGCAAATCGCACGTGGTCGGTTGCACTCATCTGCGTATCAAGGTTCACATCGAGGCTGGATATGTCATCGTGGTTTCTGTTGTTTTTGTCGCTGAACCAGCCGTCATCACGTCGTTGTTTCTGTTGTTGAATCCATCGTGATGTTGTCTCTGGATATGGTGTTGATGCGTACCGCGTTGCTAATCAATTGTGACGTCTGTTAAAACCTTTGTGATCGCATTGTTGTTTCTGTTGTTGTTAATTGTACTTTTGTTCTTGGTTCCAGCGTCTTCATTTCTCTTGGGACATTAAGATCTTCTATTGGCCATAATGCTCACGAGGTATTAACTATAGCAGTGTTCTCCTTGATGTCTTAGGCCTCGGAATTATCATTCCAAATGCGTTATCTACGCACGTCAAACAGTTGAACGGCTGCATCTACTCTATAGTGTTTAACGTCACAAGTATTGTGTCCAGTGTTGCGTCACTTGTTGTCCTTCGAAATCTTCTGGCGTTGGTCTTCTTTTAGCGATAGAACCAGGTATTCACTTTGAGAGTAAACGCCGTGATGTTCCAATCTAATTATGTTGTTTGTTTCTTCTATTCGTTGTGGAAGGCGTTGTCTCGCGAAGTCGCTCTTCTTCGGCGTTGTCTTCAAATCTCGATATTTTTATCTGCGTCGTGGTGATACAAGTATCAGTTGTTCAAAATCATGGCAAACATTTGTAAATATCCCTATAGTTATTGTTAAATACCGTCATGACAACTTACTGTGATATCTTATTCAAAAAAATAAATTCTTTACAACGAAAAAATATTAGTCAATTCCTCAAAACATACTTCGGATAAGTACATGACAGTTTGACATCTGACAAGCCATTTACTTAATATGACTTGTGTACCGCCTTAGGCATAATCATTTTACACACGTGCAGCCAGTAAATTTTTGACAGGCGCGCGCCACTTTATTGACCTAGAGTAATGGGTTATGATAGACGTACCTGTTCATATCATGGTTTCATAAACCTCATCTTTATCACTATAGTTTTGCCGTTGGGCATAGATTTATTGACATGTTTGACCTGTGCACTTGTAAAAATGCGCAAATATGACAAGGCAGACTTTTATATATATGCATTCATAATATAAGAACACGTATCGGTATACTTCAAAATTCAGGTCTTTGCTCCTAATCGAACTACTCAAATAATTCTTATGCGACATCGCATCTTCTGTCCATAGCGTAATTTGCTTCGATGGCACAGGGATAGATTCTCTTACTCATGAGGACGCTAAGGTTATCAGAACCTCGGGCTCGGTATGTCCGAACGCTGATCAGTCAGCCGTGCTCATAAAATATAATTGTAACCCTTAAACAATTATATTAGAAATTTAATGCGTACATATCGTTATATTTTAACTGCGCTATACGCGTCAGATCGCATTAAATTCTTACTTAAAATTACTCAAGACCTTCAATATTACCGATATCCTACATATATTTGCAATCAACACAATGACGTATATACATATTTACATAATATTTTTTTTAAGTGTCTGCCCTATTCATATTCGCAATTACCATTACTGTTCTTATTTCCTATTTCTTTCTTTTACAATTCTGAAACTATTTTTAAATTTTCCAATAATTTTATTTATTCGTCCTCTTTAATTTTCTTTATCATTCTAATAAACAAAACCCGCCTTATTTTCTTTATTAAAATAATAAACAAAACTGTTTTGAATACTCTTATTTTTCTCGTACATTTTAATTTAATGAAAATTTACAAACATTCTTACAATTTAAAATGTATTGGTATGCAAAAAAACCCATATGTCCGTACATAATCCTATATTCTAACAATACCAAAAATATATATAAAAATTCTTTAAATACTCTCTGTGTGTACACCTTTAATTTAATGATTTCCATAACTCATAAAAATAATGTAAAACTCAAATATCTCTTTTTATTCTCGATTCACCGCTATTTATAAAAATGTACCGATAAATGCAAAATTGGCATGATTTTTATATTTGCAAAATTTGTTCATACATAATTTATTATCATCATTATTATGTTTAACATCTAACTACATAAAATTCTTTAAAACAATTCTTACAAATTTCGTTGTCATGACGCCTTTTACTTTCATTTTCTACTTTATAAATTTTGAAATTCCCTCTCCAAGTTTGCCATAATTGTTTTAAACAACTGACCTGAATTCATGTCGCGTTGTGGTTGTGATGTTTTCATTTTTTCGGCACGTGATCGCACTTGTGATCGTACTTCGGTCGTATCCATTGTACACGGCTCCATAAAATGTACTGTGTCACGTAATTATAATTACGTATCGTTCGTGGAGAACACACAGTAACCAACAAAGTTCATTTCTGATTTCTTTGCGTTTTATTTCTGCTTATTAACACAACACAACGTTTCCAAAATGTTTGTCAAATACAAGATACATGCGAAGCCCGCAATGGGCCCATCCCGCGAAAGCCAGCAATAATGTGACTTGTATGTTCGGCCGTTCAAGTAAGACTGTCCTTCATACAACGCGGATGCCAATTTATACAATAATGGACAAATAAATTGGGTGACGGCTGTCTGGATGATTGACTTTAACATGAGTTGAATTACCTGATACGGGATGGCTTTATGTGTGACTTACATATCTTGTGCATATATATGCCAATAATTAAGCGAGACCACGTTTGTTTAACTGTCACCTGTCATTTAACATGAAAATATACACAAATTAACAGTGTTGCATGTGCTTACAATAGACATAACAAATTAGTGAACCCAGCCATGGGCCATAACTTGGTGCATTTTTTCGTCTAATTTGACGACGACATATGATGCCCATTTATGCATTTCTTCATGAAGACAGATATTATGTATTCAGTTACACCGAACAAGGAATATACATGAAATACACCAATTATGCGACATGAAATACATCAATTATGCGACAAACTAACAAATCTGCACTTTTCTGAATAGTGTTAACTGATTTCAACAGCAAGAAAAAAGTTACATAAAAAATATCTTGTTAAAATATAGTTACAGTCTCATGAAAATTTTACAATATTGAAAAAATGAAAACAAATAAATAGCTTTGACTATTATAAAGGCTCATAATAATGTTTTGTTATAGTTATGCAAGATAAATTATCCTGCCATGTCTCCATAAGTTACATTAATTAATAAATAACAAACTCTGGATTTTGCAGATGAACATTTTGTTTATCTGCAATTGTAAACAAATTTTATGGTACTGGTACAGATATGAATGGCTTAACCACTTGTGGAATATGTAGGCCACTTAAGCCATCTGATTTGTTACTTCCTCTTGACATTTAAACAACCTGCCACCTATTGTGACAGGTTGATAATGTATCTCCATAAAAGCAGAACTTGTGAACATTGTAAAAAAAATGTGGTTTATTGTCAAAGTATAAATTATAATAACTGTAGCTGCAGTGTCTTTTATTGTCCCCTACCGGTGAAACCGGAGGGGACTTATGGTTTGCGCTCTGTCTGTCAGTCTGTCTGTCTGTCACTCTGTCCGTCACACTTTTCTGGATCCTGTGATAACTTAAAAAGTTCTTCATATTTTTTCATGAAACTTAAAACGTGGATAGATGGCAATATAGAGATTATGCACATCATTTCAGTTTGTTCCTACGTCAATAATTCTGGCAACAAATATTTAAAAAAATTCTGACAATGGTGGAGTTTCACCGGTAGGGGACCATATTGCTTGGCAATCTCTTGTTGAGTTTTGGTTTCGGTTACCGTGTCTATTGGTTAAACATATCGTTGCATTTAGTAATATATTTTCAAATTTCAGAATCCCATATTTTGTGAAAATCCCATTTTCTGAATCACATATACATGCATAGTATTGCAAAAATCTCGTTTTATTACACATACAATGTATTGTAATATATAAGCTGTAATTCAACTTGATATTTTGTTTGACTTATTGTTATAAGATAATGTATGTAGAAAAAACAGACTTTGAAATAAGGGTTATGCATACAGTTAAAGATTACACTTAATTTTTAAGCTGTTATACAAATGAACATAATGAAATTTGAGCCGCATCATGCCAAAATTGGTCTTATGTCATATGCTACAAGCTTTGCTCCAAACCAGCCTGCACATTAGCGTAGACTTGTCAGGAGCTTTCATGTTCACTTAAGAGACCACGAAAACCTTAAATTACTTAAAAGACGACAGTGTAGCTACTGACCAGATTGCGCAAATGACATAAGACCCATTTTTGCATGATGTGTCTGATATGGTGATCCTTGGACAGTTTCTCGAAGCCATATGATAATGATAGTTTCAAATACAGTTGACAAGCTTGGTATTAATGTTCATGTGATATGTCAGATAGATGGTATTTTCTTGTATTGAGACGATGATATTAGTCACTGTCAAGGTTGTATACATGTACGTTATACACATTTTTTCTTAAGTATATGTTGTATACATTAAACATGTCATTCCACCCCTACATGTACATGTACTCTCTATAGAAACGGAAGTAATTTGAGGTTTGCTTGCCTTGCTACTTACACATCAGTTTCTTAATCAAAATGTATTATAACATTTATTTTAATGATTTTGTAAATGTATGCTATATTTTGTTATTTAGTTTTCTGTATAAGAACTACACAATGTACATTTTAATGTGTCATTAATTTATATTTGGTTGGGCCGCTTATATTATGTTCTCATCATATCGCTCACAATTATGTTGTGTTTCTTTGTTAATTCTCAATCTTAAATTGTTTGAACTAAAATTCACTTGATATAAAAATGTTTTTAAATAATTGTAAAACTAGTGCAACACTTTCTTTCAGTTCACAAACAAATCAGCAAACATTATGTATATGCAGAACATTTGTAGTACAAAACAACTGTGTTCATTTGGTCAAGCAAATGACTGTGTCCACTAGTGTGTGGCTGATGCAGTTGCAAGCCTTGGTATAAAGTCGGCATGTTTTGGAGAACACTTGATCCCATGGCATGTTAGTCAATGGCATGGCCAAAAGCTTGATAAATGAGTTGCGTTGAGAAAACTGGGCATAATGCATGAGCTTAAAGTGTCATCCCAGATTAGCCTGTGCAGTTCGCCCTTTTATTTAATCTAGAACATTCACAACAATAAGGCATTGTAACTTAACCTTGAGTTATACTTTTTGGATCATTTAAATTGCAAAATGAATTAACCGATTCATAACTTAAATTACAAGGTGTGTTGATTTAAAACACCAAAGCTAAAATGTTTGCTTGCCTGTAATATGAGAAATGCATGATGTAAAAAGCCAAATACTCTATTAACATTTAGATCGATTATTCAAGCTGCCTTTACCGTGATCTTCAAAAACCTGACAGTGGCAAATATTTGCTGAACATATTCTTTCATATTTCTATGTACATAGGTAAAATAATAATTGAGTTGATCTTAAAGGCTAATCCCCCATCGACGGTGACGGTGACGTGCCCATCAATACTTTATGTGCCCTTATAATTTGTGCTACAAAGGTGATTGGAGACTGCATTATTTATTATTTCACGCATGGAGACATGCTTCTGTCATATTGTGTGCAAGCTTTGACTTACATTAGCACATGTGCGTCACTGGATTAAGATTGACCTAGTTAGATCAATGTACTTATACGAGTTGAACTTCTGTAAAGTTTTCTTAGTTTGCTAAATCGAAAAATGAAAATTTGGTTTGAAAGTAGATCATTACTTACATTAATAGATTAGACAGAAATCTTATGATTTTGCCTTCTGTGTTCTTGAAAAAAAATCATTTTAGCTTGGCTCCTGAAAAATGGGGCATAATGCATGTGTATAAAGTGTTCTGCTTAGGCTATTGGGACGACACTTTAAACCGAAACGGGATTTTCATTTAGAAGAGACTTCCTGTAAAGAAAAGATATCATAAAGCGGACATGAAAGAGTCGTTACTGATTTACCTTTACAGGCAACAACAGCACTGAAGCTAATCTGAGACAAATCTTTAAGCACATGCAAAAGGCCTTGTTTTCCCAGAGAAAATTAGGCTCATTTATAGATCTTATTGGTAATTCTTTACAGAAATTCTTGGAAGTGATAGATTTTTGACTGAAATTCAATGAACAGTTAATTTGATGAGTGAAGATTTAGGAGTGAAGAAGGATTTTAACTTATTTTTTTCTTGTTTGGTGTCAAGATATGTAAGTATGATCATGTTTTATATGTCATTAATTTCCCAATTTCCTTTATTATTTATAATGTTGTTGTCTACTCTTATTAATTAAGTAATCTTTCAGCTGTGTATTCGGCATTTTGCTAATTAAGTGTAAATCTGAAGTAAGTATTGCCCAGAAGTAATTTATTACGTAAAATATTAAGCTGATAAGAAAATGAAGTGTTGGGCTTACATCACATTTTATATGTATTATAATGTATATTTTTTTATACAGCACTGTGTTTTGTAAATTCGGAATAATTCATTAAACATATAATGGATATCATTTATGAGATTTTCGCATTAAATAAATATAGGATCTGGAACGAGTTGTCATATCATACCATATTTTATTACACGACTTCAGGAATTTTGTTAGTAAGCGAGCCTTTGGCGAGCTTACTAACAAATTTCATGGACGAGTTTAATAAAATATGGTATGATATGACGAGTGTCAGATCTTTTTTATCACATGCTTTTAAATGAGCAAATTAAATAAATATTTATGCAAACGTAATGATAAATCCCGAATGTTGTTATACCCCAACAAACGAAGTTTACGGGGGTATATAGGATTGAACTTGTCTGTCGGTTGGTCTGTCGATCTGTCGGTCCGTATTAAGTGTCCGCTCTCTAATTCAAGTAGTTTTCATCCGATCTTCACCAAACTTGGTAACAAGTTGTATCTACATGATGTCTAGGCCAAGTTCGAACATGGGCCTTGCCGGGTCAAAAACTAGGTCACGGGGTCACTTAGTGCGTTTTAAACATCCAGCATGTTGTCTGCTGTCTAATTCAAGTAGTTTTCATCCGATCTTCACTAAACTTGGTCAGAAGTTGTATCTTGATGATCTTAAGGCCAAGTTTGAACATGGGCCTTGCCGGGTAGAAAACTAGGTCACGGGGTCACTTAGTGCGTTTTTTAACATTCAGCATGGTGTCCTCTCTCTTATTCAAGTAGTTTTCATCCGATCTTCACCAAACTTGGTCAGAAGTTTTATCTAGATGATCTGAAGGCCAAGTTCGATCATGGGCCATGCCAGATCAAAAACTAGGTCACAGGGTCACATAGTACGTTTTACACATTGAGCATGGTGTCCGCTCTCTATTTCAAGTAGTTTAAATCTGATCTTCACCACACTTGGTCAAAAGTTGTAACTAGATGATTTGTAGGTCAAGTTCGAACATGGGCCATGCCGGGTCAAAAACTAGGTCACGGGGTCACTTAGTGTGTTTTAAACCTCACCATGGTGTCCGGTCTCTAATTCAAGTAGTTTTTATCCAATCTTCACCAAAATTGGTCAGAAGTTGTATCTTGATAATGTCTAGGGGCAAGTTTGAATATGGGTCATGCCGGGTCAAAAACAAGGTCACGGGGTCACTTAGTGCATTTTAAACATCACAATTTTGTCCGCTCTCAATTTCAAGTAGTTTTCATCCAATCTTCACCAAACTTGGTCAGCAGTTGTATCTACATGATGTCTAGGTCAAGTTTGAATTTGGGTCATGCAGGGTCAAAAACTAGGTCACGGGGTATCTTAGTGCGTTTTAAACCTCACCATTTTGTCTGCTCTCTAATTCAAGTAGTTTTCATCCAATCCTCACCAAACTTGGTCAAAATTTTTATTTAAATGATCTCTAGGACAAGTTTGAAAATGGGCCATTCCGGGCCTAAAACTAGGTTGTGGGGTCACTTAGTGCGTTTTTTAACATTCAGCACGGTGTCCGCTCTCTAATTCAAGTAGTGTACATCCGATCTTCACCAAACTTGGTCAGAAGT
This sequence comes from Dreissena polymorpha, assembly GCF_020536995.1. Lineage (NCBI taxonomy): Eukaryota > Metazoa > Mollusca > Bivalvia > Myida > Dreissenidae > Dreissena > Dreissena polymorpha. Next base: position 139,222,527 of record NC_068358.1, on the reverse strand, counting down.
TTTATGGAGATGATTTTAAGGCCATGTTAGAACATGGGCCTTTCTGGGTCAAAAACTAGGTCAAGGGGTCACTTAGTGCGTTTTAAAATTGAGCATGGTGTCCGCTGTTTTTTGTGGAGACGACATGCAAAACATAATGTGTCAATGCGGCATGTGGGGGTATTCATCACATCTGTGACAAAGCTCTAGTTTACATTTTGTGACGTCATTTGACGTTGTAACGTCATTTCAGCAAAATAACAAAATGTGATTAGTCAATAAACGAAAACTAAGCCAATGAAAACGCTTAAAAATGTTGTATTACACATGTGTAATATACAATAATATGTAATAGTTGTATTACATGGGAAACAGGGTATAGCATGTGATAAAGCTGTTTATGTCATGCTCTGTATGTTGAGTAGGATTGCCATTGTGCAATCAGTAGATGGCTGTTGTTTTTGATAGCCAAAGCACAGTAAATGTATGATAATGTATCCATTTATAGGTACACTCTTTCCATTTGTAACTCCACCATCCTGTTTAAGGCAATGCATGGTCCCTTTTTAGGGGTTATGACTGATAAGGGGGACTATCGAATGCAAACATGATTGAGACTAATGACCCTGTATATCACTTCACCGTTTGATCACCTTTAAAGTGGTAATAGATATCAGTATTTAAAAGGATGTTTGATACTTAGTTGGAGGGGGGATGACCAGTTAGAATGGCGATTACCTTGGTCTAATTTAATACTGTGCTTAAGTCCAAAGTCTGTCAAACATTGTTATGAAACAAAATTAAGTGATAGCTGAACCAAAATACATTCATTTTGTAACAGCTTTTATTTGTGCATTTTGCACATTGTGTGGGTATTGGGCTTGTTGTACTAAGCCTCAATCATGAAAATTTGTTTAAAACTACGCTAAACTAAGGCAGTACCTATTGCTTGTCTAATTTCCCCTTGGATGAGCTCATTGCCTACCATGTATAGAGATGTAAAGCCACACACCTTGAAATGAAATAAATGTTAATCAATACATATAGATGCAATTTGAAAGTGTGCACAATTTTCATTAAATCTAATTAGCCTAGTTAGAAAGTAATTTATTATTTTTCAAACGGTACCGCTTTTAAAACGAAAGTAGGGTTTCTATATGTTTACGTCCATTTCGACAAACCCGATTATTGCTTAGTTTTAAAGAGCAAAAAAGACGGATTTCTACCTTGTAACCACAAGATAAATATTTCTAATTGGCATAGATAAAATTAAATCTATAACCTAGTTAGCAAGTTATGTATTATTAGCTCATCTATTTTTTGAAAAAAAATTATGAGCTATTGTCATCACCTTGGCGTCGGCGTCGGTGTCGGCGTTGGCGTCCGGTTAAGTTTTGCGTTTAGGTCCCCTTTTGTCAGAAAATATCAATGCTATTGCATTCAAACTTGGTACACTTACTTACTATCATGAGGGGACTGGGCAGGCAAAGTTAGATAACTCTGGCGTGCATTTTGACAGAATTATGTGCCCTTTTTATACTTAGAAAATTGAAAATTTTGGTTAAGTTTTGTGTTTAGGTCCATTTTATTCCTTAAGTATCAAAGCTATTGCTTTCATACTTGAAACACTTACTAACTATCATAAGGGGACTGTGCAGGCAAAGTAATGTAACTCTGACTGGCATTTTGACAGAATTATGTGCCCTTTTTATACTTAGAAAATTGAAAATTTGGTTATGTTTTGTGTTTAGGTCCACTTTATTCCTACAGTATCAAAGCTATTGCTTTCATACTTGCAACACTTATTAACTATCGTAAGGGGACTGTGCAGGCAAAGTTATGTAACTCTGACTGGCATTTGGACGGAATTATGGGCCCTTTATACTTAGAAAATTGAAAGTTTGGCTAAGTTTTGTGTTTTGGTCCACTTTACCCCTAAAGTATCATAAATATTGCTTTCATACTTGGAACACTAGCAAACTGTCATAAGGGTACAGTAAAAGGACAAGTTGCATAACTCTGGATGTCATTTTTACGGAATTATGGCCCTTTTTTGACTTAGTAACTTTGAATATATGGTTAAATTTTGTGTTTCGATCCACTTTACTTCTTAAGTATCAAGGCTATTGCTTTCAAACTTCAAATACTTTCATGCTATCATGAGGTTACTGTACCTGGCAAGTTGAATTTTACCTTGACCTTTGAATGACCTTGACTCACAAGGTCAAATTATTAAATTTTGCTAAAATTGCCATAACTTCTTTATTTATGATTAGATTTGATTGATACTTTGACAAAACTACTCTTACCTGACATACCACAATATACTCCACCCAAACCACAGCCCGTGCCCCCCCCCCCCTTCCCCTCGCCCCCCTATTTTTTTTTTTTTTTTTTTTTAAGATCATCTCACAAATGACCACCACACCCTCACACTATATCCCCCCCCCCCCCCCACCCCACCCCCTCCTCAAATTTTTTTTTTAAACGGTTAAAAAACAAAACTATTTATTTTGATTATTTTATGTTTGAAATACCGTCCAACCATCGCACCCAAGAATCCCCCCCCACCCCCCCTCCCCCCACCCCCCACCCGAATCCCCCCCCCCTAATTTTTTTTTTTTTTTTTTTTTTAAAGATCATCTCACAAATTACCACCACACCCTCACACTATACCCCCCACCTCACCCCCCCCCCCCCCAATTTTTTTTTTGAAACTGTTAAAAAACACAAATATTTATTTTTATTATTTTATGTTTGAAATACCCTCCAACCATCGCACCCAAGAATCCCCCCCCCACCCCCCCACCCCCCCCACCCCCCCACCACCCGAATTTTTTTGTTTTCCTTTTTTTTGCATTTTTGGAACATAATGTGATAAATGTCCACACCCCCACACAATGCACCCCTCTTCACTCCACCCCTCCCTCCTTTGTGATTGAAAATGAGAGTCCCTTCACCTTTAAAAAGAAAATAGATGAGCGGTCTGCACCCGCAAGGCGGTGCTCTTGTTTTTCAAACTGTAACGCTTTTAAAACCGAAAGTAGGATTTCAAGACGTATATATCCATTTCGACAAACTCGATTATTTTTAATTTGTAAAGCGCCAAAAAGACGGATTTCTACCTGGTGACCACCATATTCATTCTTATTGGCATTATTAAGATAAAATATGTTTATTAATCATACTTAATTTTACTATGCCAAATAAGTTACCGTAGGTTTCCACGTATAGCGCGCTCCCGTGTAAAGCGCGCAGGCTGTTTTTTAAATGCAAAAATGGGGAAAAAAATATTTAAAGACAATAACACCACCAAATCGGACCGAAAATGGCCGCCATTTTACTATTGCACAATCCAATAATCCGGGGCATTGAAAAGCTTAATTAAGCATTCAAAATAGGAAGCGTCATTATGATTAGGAGCATGGGTTGCATAGCACTATACTTTTTTTTACAATTTTGTTATTTTCTAGCAAAAGATTAACAGTCCATGTGCGTTTCGTGAAAAACGTGAGAAAAAAAGAATTAGTGTACATCGTGTGATTTTTCCTCGGGGAAAGCATGGGCATTATCGGTAAATTTGAATGTCGCATGGAAGACAGGGATACAGTTGTTGAGGTTCACCACTGTTGAACGTTCTATATTTATACACACAAAATGCAATTGCATATCTTCACGTTCTCAAGTGTCAATTAGTGTCTCAAATGTCAATTAGCGTCTTAACAAGTCGTGGCACATATTACTCAATAACATCTGCCAATTACGAAGTGCAAAATGACCCCCTTTCACACCTACCGTTACCCGCAAAAAAGACATTGTTCGCACCTACCCTTGCCTGCTCTCTGGAATGTCAACAACAATCCGCATCGGAATTCATCATTAAAGAAGTGTAAGAACACAAACAAAGAAATGTCCGCAAGTTTATTCAAACAAATTTATTTTTGACCACAACTTCTTCTACCGCATTCATATCTACCAGTAGCGACTTCTTGTTGTTTCGACAATGGCCCCTCAGTCTGTACGATTATAGGGTGGAAGTTTTCTGGAAAAAAACATGGCGGCCATTTTGATTATTTACGATTACACAACATATTTTTTACCAATTTAGCAGCCAGGATAGCGTTGTATCAATGTATAGCGCGCACCAGCTTTTTAATTTGAATTTTGGAGGTAAAACACTGCGCGCTTTACGTGGAAACCTACGGTATGTGGCTTTAACTGGCTGCATAAATGGTAAATTAACATAACTTAATGTGAAAAGGGTTAAACTTAATTTGTACCTAAATTGTTAAACCTCCATTGACATTATCAATTGCATGCTTAGCCAGGATTTTATGAAAATACTTACATTTTTGTTGTGAGCATGTCTTAGTGCGGAATGAGCTGTTAAGTGTTAGTTTTGTTGTTTCTGTCATCTGAATATTCAAAAAAAAGTTGGACATTGTTCATTCTTACAATTATTTCCATTACTGCATTCCAATTACTATCAATATGTGTGTTGATTACAAAATGCTTTAAACCAATGAGACAAAAAAGCTCGGACAACAATAAGTGTAAATGAACTTTTAAATAAACTAGTTCAGCTTTGAAAAGGAAGTTGTTTAAAACAAAAGGCACTTATGTTAAACAGCCATTAAAAAACTAGTTTATGGATGATAAACTTGACAGAGTAATTAGTTTTGCTGTATCAAGTATAGTATTTCCATATTATTTTAATTGCTAGTTACCTGAGGTTTTAAGTGTTTTCCAGTTTAATTTACTCTCTCATTGCTTGAGGATCTTTAAAATCATATTTTTGTTGTTCAGGAAAGTAATGTTATTATTATAAAATAATTAAATGAATTGGATTTATAAGCAAAAGTTTATAATATTGTTGACATTTTTGTCTTATTCTATAATGGTAATGAGAAACAAGAGATGTGTTTGTCAGAAACACAATGCCCCCTATTGCGCCACTTTGAAGCCATATATTTGACCTTTGACCTTTAAAGATGACCTTGACCTTTCACTTCTCAAAATGTGCAGCTCCATGAGATACACATGCATGCCAAATATCAAGTTGCTTTCTTCAATAATGCAAAAGTTAATCTAAAACTTTAACCAAGGTTAAAGTTTTGGGACACACACAATGAATGAATGAATGACATACAGACAGACTGACAGGCCAAAAACAATATACCGCAGATCTTTCGATCCAGGGGCATACAAATTGTACACAAACACATTTAAAACAATCCTTAAAACAATCCTGACATGTTCTCTTTTTAAGTAATGTGTCAAAGGGAGATAACACAATGATATTTGGACATATTTCTAGCAAGAGTTGTCGGAACAATAAACAAAAAAGAAAAGCAAAAAATGTGAAAGAAAAACACTTGGCAAAAAATTAAATATTTTAAGAATGTTATAGCATTGTATCATTGAGTCGTAAATTGACAATAATACAAGATGGATATTATTGTCTCAAAATAAAAAGGCCATTATTTTCTTGGTAACAATACCTTGTTCATTTTATACAATAGGTTAAACTAACTTTTTTATTAACATAAACCAATGCAAATTGTGGAATCAGGGAGCACACATGGCAATATTTTATACACAGAACACTAGCACTACAAAAGATATGTTGTTTAAAAAAAAAAATCAAACCCCTGAATATCATTTAAGAGGCAAAACAGGATAAACCACTTACTTTAGTAAATGGCAATTACCAGTAGTACTGGTCTTCTTCTTGTTCGTATATATGTATGGCTTATTTAAATTAATTTGTAAATTAACTGTACATTTTTGCTGTCAAGGTCATAAAACTGATTGATATGTTGTACAATAAAACAACTGTCAGTAGTGTTGAACCAAGTTCTTTACTTCATGTAGATATATTGGACCATGTGACAAGAGCGAGGTTGTAAGTGTTTATTGTGAACATATATGTACACATGTTTTATTGACAGAAGTACATCTGTATCAGCTCTGCACCATAAGAGAAATTACTGCTGTTTGGTGTAGAAACCATTTTCGTGTGATTATGGATATACGCGAAACCCCGTGTTTATTGGAGGAAAAACTAGATAATTTTGTGTAAATTGGTCTACACGGACTGATATCTGTGTTCAATAACCCAGCTGCCTATGGGTAGCAGAGTGCTTAATGGTGCAGTTATTTTGTAAGATGAAAATATATCAGATGAAAAGAATCATAAAGTGATCACTGCACATTTGTGCAGATTTGCTGGAGTTGGCTGTTATTAAAAATGGATGTTTGTTGTGTTTTCTAAAATATAATGAATGAAGTATTTTGTTGAAAGTATTTGTAAATTATTTGTTTTATTATGAAAAGTTATGGCCACAGCAGCTGCATGTATGCTGAAATATTGTTACTTGTAATGAATTATTAACTTCATTTAAACTAGACCTGGGTGTTTGGAAATTTAATAATGGAATTATTTAGAAAATATTTAATTTAGTTGCTAAATATTTTTCAGATCATTATATGTGTTAGTTGGGGCACATGCAAGCTGCAGAAGAAAAAAACGTTAGTTTTATATCCATTAAGTTGCAAAAAAAGACCATTATAAATTACAGTAGCAGAATGGACTTTATCTACATGTAACAAACGTGAACAACGATAACAACTTTTGCAATATCACCATCCATATAAAACAATTAAATATTTTGTTCGGTGATCCAGTCTGAGAATTTATTGGTAGAAAATGATATATTTAAAGTAAATGTTTAATTTGCATTCATCTCTTTATAATATTTGATTTCACTATATACTATCTGCATATTTATTCATAAAAGTAATTTGAATTATTGAGTGATCAGTCATTCTATCCAACAGTTGTCATAATTCAATCAATTAAAATATCATTTGACCTATGCTGTATTTTATTTACATTAAAAATATTAAATATTTTTTGTCAGTGATTATTTGAAATAAAATTGTCTCCATTCATTTTAACATTTTTTTAAGGCTGGCCAAATGATAAAGTTAATGCCAATCAAGAAATCTTCACAGATTATTTTTATTTTTTAGTTGTTTAAGTGTTGTTGACGCGATTTACCTTAAAGAGTTAATGGATCTGTGAAATTTCAATATGTAAATGTAGGAAATTACACTAAGTCTTGGTTTGATAAAAGATCTAGTGTTTTTTAAGCATGAATAGAGCAATTAAGTGTTCAGGCCAATGTAAAGAGGGTGATGCAAATTGTGTGTAAGGGAAAATCCAATGATTTTCCTTGGCCCTGCGTCACTGCCAGCCGGTGAACTTAAGAGATGCCAGCGGGATCTATCGGAATTGAACTTCCTGAGAAATTTTCACTGAGTGTCAGAATTCACAAGCAAATGTACAGACCAGTGTTTTATGCATCTAATGCTAGGTGATAATTGTGAATGGATATTTGTTTGGTACCAGACTGATGCAGTATTTTGGGTTGAATTTTTATGATTTTTATGAAATTTGTTAACTTTCTTGCATTTGATGTGTAGGCATTGATTGGAAATGTAGATTTTCTAATCATGCTAATGTGATATATGGGGGGTATGGACATTCTGTAAGATTTCATTTACTGAGGATTTATTTGGTGAAGGGTATTAGTATAAATATTGGGGATAATAAAACATCGTGAAGTGGAAGTCTGTGGGTAAAATTTATAATAGCAAGTTTGGAGAGGGGATTAGTATTTTTAATGAAGACCAAGGTATGTGGATTGATAATTTGGTTGGGCTGGCCAACATGTGACTTCTTCAGACTAAAGAAATATAAAATGTAAAGGAATGAATTATAATTGATAAATAATGGAGTTTTATTCTTGATGTTAATGTTTTTCAGTCATCTATTGACAGCATGGATAGCTTAGTGGCAGGAACAACGGATAATTTTTTCTTATTCTTGCTGTAAAGGTTTAGTGCTGAGTAGACTGTAAACTATGAGGCAAGACAATGATAATTTGTTATATTGACAATAGATTATATAAAATGCTTTTGGTTATAATAGTTCATATTAAAGTCTAAAAGATTCTATTTTAACATAAGAGACCATGAGTGCTTATCTTTATGCCTTTAAAAGTGTAATCAATATTGTGCTTAAGCATGAAAGGACATCATTAACAAATTTTACCTCAATATAACTTGAGTAAAATTGCAATATTCTGGCTATAATAGATTATATAAAGTTGTACAAGCTCTACAACATTCAAATCAAAGAAACAATACAGACTTATATTTAGTTATTGTATGTTTCATGGTGTTTCTTGTTCCTGTCAAGTGGGATTATAACCTTTATCACAGTGCCTTCACGTTATATTGTCACTTAGATGTGCTTTCAGCAATGATCGTGAAATGGTTTATTCATGCACATTTATAATTTTATTCTTGCATTTACTGTAATTCGGATTTATGTGATCTAATATAATGGTATTCACATTTGTTTTTGCTGGTATATTTTAGTATATAAGTCAGTCTCTGGGAAAACTGCGCTTAGTGCATGTGCGTTCTGTTTTGTCCCAGATAAAGGCATGTGCAGTTTAAAAATGTCATTCAGAGACGACACTGTCTGATTTTATGGAATTTTTCGTTTAAACGAACTACGAAAATCCAGTCTAGGCAGGTGTTCAACCCATTTGTGCCCAGTGGACTCTCCCATCCTTCTAAATTTGATCAATTTATTTTCAAAATTAGGGATGTCCAGTAAATTTATTTCTATATTTAGAATATTTCTTACAGAAATTCCTTTAAGCAAACAGCGCAGACCCTGATGAGATGTCGCATCATGCGGCGTCTCATCCGGATCTATGCTGTTTGCCAAGGCCTTTTTTCTGAACGCAAGGCGTTAATCACTGGTAAGCCTGTACAGACTGCACAGGCTTATCTATGACAACACTTTATGCACATGTATCAACCCACTTTTCATAGACTGTTCCAATGTCTGCGTTAACCCTTTCAGTGCGGGAACCGAATTTTGAAGGCCTTTGCAAACAGTTTGGATCCTGATGAGACGCCACAGAACGTGGCGTCTCATCAGGATCCAAACTGTTTGCTATTCTGATAGTATTCTTTGAAAAAAATGAAGAAAATGCTTATTTTACAAATTCAGCAGATGACATTTTAGCAGACGACAAATTTCCCAGCATGCAAAGGGTTAATGTTATTCATGAAGGTTGCAAAATATTTTTCTTAAACTGTTTAACCAATATCTCAATAACATTCACAACATACACAAAACATTCTTCTAGTCATGAATACATGTTACTCAGTAATTACTGAGTCCACAATGCTTTATATGAAATCCTTGAGGTGTACATTTACAATAGGCAAATGGAGAAGTTATTATTTAAACCACAAGCAATGATATTGTTGAACTGTGGGATTCATCTTAATCGGAGGCCTGTGTGCCAAATAATTCAGGTTGGTTTCAAATTGGTCAAGGTTTCATGGCCTTGCTCTGGACCACCGTTGTGGCTGTATGCCCATCTATATTCCGGCTTTGGTGATATATTGTGGAGTATAAGTGGGGCCGAGGTGGTCACATTAATTCAATAAATAGCTAGTTATAAGTGTCCTCCTACATTCTCATCATGTTATTTCCTGGTATGCAAAGCGTTTTCCTCAATGCTCACAATCCCAAATTTAATTCTAAAACAAGTGTAAGGTTCAAGTAATTAGTTTCCTTAATTTGAAACTTTTTGGGAAAGGATATTGTTCAATATTTGTGCTTGTCAGTTGATGTCTGTCTGCAATCACAAGATATTAGAATAATGAAAAGGACAGTCAGAAAAAAAGTATTAAAGAGTACATCAATAGAAAATATAATTGGCCTTATTTATTGTTTACAGGTGTATTTGATGATACAAAAAATATTTCCTTGTTGCTTTTTGCATTTTAATTCAGGTTGAATTTTTCGATAGGGTAATATATGCATTATTCCGGCTTAAGTTAAAACAATTTTTGAGAAGGAATTTTAATCTCCAAGGAAAACTGGGTGCTGTTGCTTTTGGCAAGAATTTATGGAGTTTTGATTAAAATCTGAAATTGAGTGTATGCTGCAGTACGTATAGGTATAATGGAGGATACAGGTTTTAGTGTGTGTAGGGAGAGATTACTGCCTCGCTAGTTTTGTGTTTATGTAAATGAATGAACCAAAGAACTAGATTGAAGTCAAGCTTGTTGTTTTGTTGGGTTTGGAGGGTTGAATACAATATTTGGATTTTATTTTGGCTATAAGTGATAATATACACGTTGGTTTTGAAAGTCGAGGAAATTGGTCACTTAACTGGTTGTAGTGTAATGAGTAAATTGCTTTCAGCTTCTTTCAGATCAGTTCTAACTTATATTGGCATTTAAAAAGTGCAAATGTTAGCAGTTTTTATTAAAAAATATTTTTGTTGTATGTTATTGTTAAAGAAACATTCGTTTAATGTCAATTCAAATATACATATAAAATAATGCTGCTAAAATATGTGAAATATGATAACAATTTAGAATGCAAACATCACAAGGCCATACAATCTTTTCTCCAATGTAATTTACAAATGTTAAAACGCATTTTCTTTGATGTGTGCTTCATTACGAAGGCTTTAAGTTCTTGGATCCTCATTTTTTTGTTTTAGCAGATTAATGAAAAAAAATAAAATAGATAGACTTAAAAAATGCAAAGACAAATGTGAAGTTTGAAGTATTTTCATGATGTGTAAAATAACAAGCAATATTTAATTTTAAAAGTTTTGATGAATAATGAGAGTTATGGCATCTTTGTAGATCACGTTGGGAGTGTACTTATTTAAATTCAGCCTCAGATTATGTGTTAAACCAATATGTTAAGGTACTGGTAATATTAATAAATGCAGATACATAATTGCTCTCCGTGAACTGGAGTGTTGTGGGGAAATTCATAATTATCAACATTGAGAATAGTTTACTGCAGCAAACTATGACGTCAAAGCAAGTGGCTTTTGTTGTATGTGCTACACATTTAATCCAACAGTATGTGATAAACAGATAACTAATTGGAAATTGGCTAATTTGATACAAAGATGAAAAGTATATATAATACATCTTGCCAGTGCTGTCCAAGTAAATTTGTGTGAAAGACCAATCTGTGTGTCGTTAACTGCCCTCCAGTGGATGGTATCGCGGCATAAATCAGCAACTTGACATTTAAAGAAGAATTCCATGAAACTTATTGCTGCTGGGCACCATGGGCATTTGCCACTGCTGCGCGTCCCGGCCACCGGACCATTTAGCGTTACAGGTGATGTCATCTTTTTTAATGTCAAAGAGTTTAGCATTTAAAAAAATATATGGGCCTTTTTCTGCATAAACCTGCATAAATGCATGTACCTTTTTTTTCAGATTTAGGCACTAATTTTTCACAAATAAATATTTTCAAACATACCTAACATTAAAATGAAGCAATATATTTAATTTTGCCATATTTTAAGTTTAAACAATAATTGTTAAAAAGCAATGTGTGCTTGAGAATCAATGAGTAAAATGTTTTAATTGCATACAAAAACTAAATCCGATCATAAAATAGTTTTTAAGAGCATTAGATGGTAACCCTTGTCAGAATAAACAGTTGAGGCTCACTTGACCCTCAACAAACAGTTTGCATCATAAACATGGACGAGACAATTCAGAAAACTTAACCCTTTGCGTGTTTGGAAATTTATTGTCTGCTAAAATGTTGTCTGCTGAATTTCTTAAATTAGCATTTTCTTCGTTTTTTTCAAATAATACTATAAGAATAGCAAACACTTTGGATCCTGATGAGATGCCACGTTCTGTGGCGTTTCATCTGGATCCAAACTGTTTGCAAAGGCCTTCAAAATTCAGTTCTAGCACTGAAAGAGTTAAGTTGTGTTGCATGTTTTAAATTGATGCTAGTGTTGCGTACAATTATCACAAATAGTACAAACTATGTTTGTTTCATTTTGTTCCTGAATTTTGCATTGAAATTATTATCACATTGTTGTGACTATGATGTGTTCAGTTGAAAACCTGGTAATTTATAGATTGATAAATATGATAATGTTGTTCTAAATGATTTCTCTATGCATTTGCCAAATAGTTGTTTTGACATATAGAGTATTTGACCTTGTTTGTAATTGAAGCTCTGTAATATTGCACTAAAAGCTGCTGCGGTTGTTGAGAAATGGGAACATGGTAATGGTATGAACAACCTCCGGGAGCATGTTTCCCTTAAAACCCGTGGATAAGTTTTCATCCGCTTCTGATCTACAACGACTTCGTAGAAAGAACAGAGCAATGGCCCGCTGGATCTGCAGCGTCAAACCTGACGACGGAGTTGACACTGACACTCTGTATAGTAAACTAATCCCGCAGCAGATAACAAATAAACTAAGGATCAAGTCAAGTCATGTAGGAAAAAAGAGAAGCTGGGAACGAAGGAAAATGCATTTCAACACCCATGAAATCAATTGTTTATGCCTGCAGTAGGGTGGCTTAAAGCATATGGACTTTCAGCTTCATCTCTGTCTGAAGTCCTGTATCTGTTTCGATACACACACGATATTTTGCGCGACAGTCCCGGCGACGCACGATATTTTGCGCGACAGTCTCTGCAACTGTCGCGCAAAATATTGTGTGTCGCCCTTGATGAAAGAATGGTGAGATTATAGATGGCACTATCCGGATTCTGTAATAACCACTTGTTGATTATGTTGTTTAACATATACGTATATTCAAAGTTTAAAGTTCACGGGTTATTAAATGTTGTTTATCGTTGTTTTTACTGACTATATTGTGATTTATTGTCAAAATTGCTCAGTAGACGATGATCTTCCGGCATATGATTTTATTATTATTTGTTACTTTTTGTAATTAACATTTACTGAGTGGTGTTAGCTGGTTCGTTTTTAAAGTTGCTCATACAGCATCTGGGTATATTTCAAACAAAAAGAGTAATCGAGGGTCATTGGATGTAGTTTATTTATAATTGTTATCAGTTAAAAGTGTTAGATGTATAACATAACTTATGATCACTCGAATAATATTGCGTTTTACCACAGAATAATTTTAAAATGACAAGGCATTTGCGTGATTTACTTTAATATATTTATACATTTAATTTGAGAAAACATTGTAGCTTAAGGTTAATTGCTCATCATCACCATGTTCTCACACTTTTATAATGATCTTTTAAATTCTGTTTCAAATGCAAAATGTTGTTATAGGTATAAAGATTTATAGTTATGTTGAAAAAGTTCAACTTACTTAAATCATAATTTCCTTGCGATTACATGGAATAATGACATCTGGCTAAAAGGCCGTCCAGGATCAGCCTGTGCATTCCGCTCAGGCTAATCCGGAACGCCACTTTCCACTTCCGATGCAGTTTCGTAGAGAACATACCTTCCTGAAATGAACATTACCATTAAGACGGAAGGTGGCGCCCCGGATTTGCCTTTTCTTACTGCACAGGCTGATCCGGGAAGGCACTTTACGCATAGATTAACGCAGGGTTACCCGGTTATCGCATGGAGCGTCCCATATACATAATAAACATAACAAACATAGAGCATTTTAAAATAGCGTACATCATCTTACACTCAAAGAACAAGTACTTTGAAAATCAGTGTAGCACAACGAAGGGAAAACGTAATTCTAATTAACTTTTTATAGACTTACAGTTTTTTGCGTGGTTAAACGCGAAAATCAGATTTATTAATATAAATAATGCATATCATGTCTGGTTTTGCATCGAATGAACATAGTACGTAGCAATACCTAATATGGCAAAGCCATGGTTTAAAGTATTGCGTATGTCAATCAAGATAGTAAAAAAGATATCTTAAATGCTTTCCGTGTGTCCATCTTTTTCCAACCATTCTAAAACACTTGGTAAAATGCATAGCAATTCCTTATGTGAGTCGAAAAATACAGATGATGAACCTTTAATGTCAACTTCGGTATCCTCTACATCTTCACACTCAAATGAAAGAGATCTGCACGATGCCAACTTGTCTTTAACTGGAACGTTGAGCTTTTTGCCTTTTGGAGTTGTGCGGGTGATGAAAGTTTGCGAACCCCTTACTTCAATCGTTTTCCCCTCATTTTCTAATCTTATGGGAATTATCCCTTTGTGTGACTTTAACTGGTATTTTAGTAATCCAGTTTCGCTCTGAAGGATAAGTTCTCTGTATTTTAAAGTCTGGCACTTGTGGCCTTTAACACAATGCTCCACAATTTCAGAATATTCCTCTGTTGTGTATGTAGGTGCTGTACAATAGAAGCACCTGTATTTCGACAGCGTCTACTTATTCATGGCCCCAGACCCTGTGAAAAGACAGACATGAATATATTCGAAAGAATAAGTACTTTAAAAATATTACATGTAAACATTTCATGCACGCATTCCTTTTTCCAGAATTGCTTGTTTAATCAATTTAATTCAACTTTCTTACCCTTAATTTTTAATTCAACCAATTAAGTCATTTAGGGTCAGGTTAATCGCACTGCGAGCTAACGTTATCGTTGCGTAAAGGGAAGTGCTTCCTATAAGTAGAGCTCAATATAAAGGGAGTTTTCCAATCTCTTTGAAAATTTGTGGCTACGCATTAGTATCGTCTTCATGCGATTCAAACGAGCACCAATGACAAAGGATTTTATGAAGAACAAATGTGTATTTGCCGCTTTAAGACCCCTTGCTCCCCTTATCTAGAGTCCTGCTGTGAAGAGGCCGGTAGGACCTGTAAATAAACTATGATTTGAAAAAAAAAGTTCAATTGAGCACAGTCGTGTTGATCTACATGATCCGTTGTATTTTCAATTCTCTTACTCTCAAGTTACCACTTAAAAACAAGTTGATTATTTAGACAATTATTTTCGGTCGTCAATTGAAATATATTACTTCAGAAATAAGCATTTGAATATTATTTAAAATGTGCACTTATAATATTAATTATATGAATTAACAGTCATACGATTTTTGAAAACGAACATATGGTTATATATTACATGCGTATGTAATTACGCGCTTGACAATTCAAATTTATTCGTACTTCAAAATGTTTGATTAGAAAAGCCATAATATACATAAATGCATTTCAGGTAGAAGATGAAACTCGGTTATCAGAGTGCCCGATTTGTTGAAAGTATCTGTTATCCGAAGTGCCCTATATCGGGAATCAAAGTGTCCGCAACTTCATGCATACCACCTATTAAACATGCTCTATCTTTGTTTATATTTCATTGAATACTATCAAAATTTCAGTATTTGAAGCACAGTGATTACTCTACATGCTGGAATATCAAACAATTTATTGCAATATTTCTAAGTAGTTTTATTTTGTTGAAATGTTTACTGTTCATCCAGTTTATGCTGTTTTCCGACCGAATTTTCTATTTTTTGGGGAAAAAGCTACCATTCTTCCGTGATTTTATTCTTTCCAATAGAAAAGGATACACCATTTATAAACTCGAACATTCGCCTTGTCTAAAACACTAATCTTTATGATATAACTTTAAAAAAAACCTGATGAACTTACCTCTCGCGCGTGACTTTTGTTGTGATCTGGTATCGAAGTGCCATCTGGTATCAAAGTATCCGCATACCCAGCGTGAAAATAACCTAATGGTTTTCTTCTTGTATAAAAATAATTTTAACAAATTAAGACAACATTTGTATTATATTAAACCATTAATTGTGTCATCACATACCTGTCATCAATTAATGCTTTCAATAAAGGCAACTCAACACATTATTTTGGTTCACAATCTAATAGGGTCATGGCCTTGATTTAAGTAACCATTTCTTGTACATGATGTCCAAAAATGGTGAGTATGTGGACTATTCCTGAACATCTCATGAACAGTTATTGAATCCTAAGCGCTAGATATAGGGGTGTCATATAAAGCTTCCTGTTATGTAAAGCACAAGTTTACATGACATCCAGAGTTTTTTCCATAAAATCATTGAGTTGTAGGATGAAGTACCTAATATACATGTATTGCTTACTGGTGATTGTTTCCAACTCTTTACTTATAGCTGTCTCAGGTACAATCAATAAAAAAATGAACATAAGATATTTAATAGTCCTTTTTGAACACTGTTTGCAAAACATAAATGACATCAAAGAATTAATTTTGATCAAAATCAAATAGGTGAAATTAACCTTCTAAGGTATCTGAAAGTTAGACAATAAAGTTGTAATATGATTCCCATTTCTCATTTGGTTTGTCATGATCCACATATAAAAGCCTTTTATGATTACGATCACTACACATGTAAATTGTTTTTATTTTTTTTATAAAATTACTATTTATGTCATCCTACTGTGCTATTAAATGAAAAATGAGAATCGACTCATGGTAATAAAATATTAATATAAAGTTGTTCACCTGTTGAAATGTATACCATATCTTTATGAAAAGCTCAGTATATTGCACTTAACATTTTATCACAATGCAATAAAATTTCTTTTTGTCCAGTGGGGCATGGATTTTTTAAGTCTATGACCAAATCAGATGAAATTGAATCTTTAAACTACCGGTAGATATTTTAATTTAACTTAAAATAATTTGCCTTAAACATTTGAAACAAAACAATTCTATCATGTGGAAAGCAGTCATTTTAATTAGACTTATTCATTTTTCTACAAAAAGTTTGAACTCATCTCAGACTTTTAATATATTTTTTATTCATCAGATCTTAAAAACATTAGACAAATTGTACTTTAGAAAATCGCAAAAAAAAATGAAGCTGCTCTTTTGTGGTAAATAATTAAAGGGCTCACCATGATGTAATGATATGATTATCGGATTGCATAACATTGCTGGCATATTAAAGAAAGACAAAAGAAAATATGTTTATTAACAAGATTTTTTATCTACACACATGCTTAAAGGTTATATTGCTAAAAGATGCATTTTTTTGTCTGGCCTATATTATTATGAGTTTATGTTTCTTCTGTTATGACAACTTTTATTGAATCCCCCAATACTCTTACTATTAAATGTTGGCAACTTGAAGAATGGCAAGACTTAAGGTAATTTGAGATATTTTCAGTTATATTAATACTTTTCCTTATTTGGTTCGCTGGACTTGAAAATTGATGTATTTTTTAGTTACAAATTTATGTTAAAGACACAATAGGAAATTTCGTTTGAATTGTATGGTATGCATTATAAGATTTAAAGATTTTATTTATAAGATATAAAATGAAGCATACAGTAATGTAACACTGTGTATATAAATACACCAAATTAATAAATCTAAAATATAAATATGTATTTGTTAAGTTAATATTTAGAAGAAAAAAAAAATCTTTTGTTCAAAGTTCTAAAAGTTGGGTATATTGTTTGTCACATAATAATCCTAAAAACCTTTGATTTGTTAATCACCCTGTTGGCAAGTTGCTTCATACAGCTGGTGTGTGACAGGAGTGCAAACAATATTTCCGCTACAGTGTTGACCACACTTTCATCCCACCAATTCACAGTAGGATTGTGTCTGCTACTAGTTCTGAGTGCTTTCATTACTGTTTCTATGTTTCTCAGGTTTAATTCAAGACTCGTTCTAGTCTGTTAGGATAAGATAGTCCGTACTTTTGCCTAGTTTTCTATGATACATTGTATTAAATCTGCTTTAAATTGTGCATGTGGTGAGTAAATATAATGCATGGATTTTTGTTTTTACATGTTAAAGTTTGGATTTAAATTAAGTTTTCAACATGGACTTAGCTACTTATTATGTCTGTTATAATGTTATAAAGTACTTTTGAATACTTAATTGTCACTTCATGTCAGTTGTTTATTTACACTGTAACATTTGAGCTGGGCTCCTGGTGATGTAATTGGCCCAACTTCCCGCCCAGCTCTACAGTTTGTCATCTTTTACCAAACATATCAGCCTATATTGTTTCCTCATGAAAATTTATGAACAAACTAGCTCCTTGTATTTTTATATTAATTTAAACTGATTATGCAATTTTTAACCTTTGTGTGACGTAATTTCTGTTACAAAACACACCAGTTTTAGCCAGACTTTCTGGTTTTTGGAATAACACTTCTTAAGTGGTTGTTGTTTCTTAACATTAAAAAATCAGAAGAAAAGTTTGATAAGTAAGCATCAAACATTAAATTAAAAACATAATTTTGATTATTGTGTGTTTGTCATGCATTATTAGAAACTTCAATAGGAACAAAATAAATTTGTGTGGCAAAATTCGAAAAATCTAGTGCATGTGGTTTAAATTAAATTTATATTGGATGGAAGAACAAGAAATGGAAGTAATTGTACGTTGCATTCCCTTCTCGAAAAAGTGCACTAAATGCGCATTTAATGAGCATTAAATGCACATTAAATGCGCATTTAATGCGCATGTTATTGGCACCTTATTTTTTGCTTAACAAGTGCATTTTATTCTGTTAAAAAAACACTTTTTACTAGTGTGTTTATACATTAAAGTGTATTTTTTTTCCACGAAATAATACACTTAAGTGTGTTTATTATGATAGTAAGTGCGCTTAAGTTTATTTTTAAGTGCATTTATACACTTGAGTGTATTTTAAGACATACAAATAATGCACTTCATGGTCAAAGTAAATTTTTTAAAGCGCATTAATACAGTCTTGAGTGCATTTCCAGTCATTTAAATAATACACATTACAGAATTAAAAGCGAATTTTTTAAGCGCATTAATACACTTGAGTGCATTTCCAGTCATACAAATAATACACTTATCAGTAACTAAAGTAATCTTTCAAGTGCATCAATTGTATTTGATTTGTTTTAAGCATCGGATTAAAGTCGTTGAGGTAAGCGTGTAATTAATATAATTTTGATAGATGATTCCTTTTGAAGCTTAAAAAGTGTACCTTAAATTCTTTATTGGACAGCACACAAAAATTGTGTCCAAAAATGTAGATACAATTTTTTTTTTAAATACAGGTGTCTGAATATGTAGATACATTTTTTTTTTTTTAAATACAGGTGTCTGAATATTTAGAGACATGTATGTTATGTTTGTTTGTCAATTATTAATTTGAAATGGAAAACAATAACTCACAGTGCAATAATTGCATTGTGTTGTGCTCTTATTTCTCTGCTATGAAATAAATACATTTCATCTTTGCAATCACTTACCTAAAATTATACATAAAAAGCAACAAAAAAATATGTTGCTTTCTTTATATTCAATATCATTTCAAACGCTGTTGGAAGCACCGATTCATTGTTTATTAGCAGTTACCCAATAACACAAGTGTAATGGTCCATTGCCCCCAGGCATTGACCTACCAGGTTTTACTACTTTAAATCAGGTTGTTAGAACACATATGATCAAGGAGTCACTAGATAAACCAAAACAAGGTAGGGCTGTAAAATTGACTGTCTGAGTTTTCAATTATGGACAAAAATCCTTTTGTCTGAAAATTTATTAGTACAATTGTATTAAAATTAACTAGTTTTTTGCTAAAAAAGGGGATGTTAAAATTTAGTGTCTGAAATCTTTGAATAATTATGGTATCTATTAATGTACAATTGCAGTTGTAATTGATTATTTTATCTATTAATGTATTGTTTCCAATGGTTTAATAATCATTATTTTAAATTTTTGTGTACTTTTTGCTGAATTTTTGTATCAATGTTGGCTCAAAGTGAGTGTGTACATCATTTTGTTTATTTGATGTAGTTGGTTAAAAAAAAAATTAAGTAAATAAAAATGGCCTTGGGCAGATTTGATTATATTTGCGCGCTGATACGAATAACAGTCTTTTACGACGAATGTTATGATATTTATAATATCGCATTATTTGTTGTTGAAATAAAGACGCAAAAACATTGATTTACAAGTTTTATCAGCAAACTAAATAAATTATTCCTTTAAGCATAGTTTGCAACTTGTGGGTTCAATGTTGCTTTTGCTATTGGTCTATGAAGCTTGTGATGTGGAGTGTATATGGCAGATGTAAAGATTTAAAGGCGATATCATATTTCCGTTTCCCAAGTTATGACATTAATAATGGTGTCGGTCTGAGTACACTGTGTGACATATTGTTCTTATTGCAAGACATTAACATGTATACTGAATTACGGTAGAACATAATATTGTGCGGTAAAAATATTACATTATATATATTATAGTCAATCGCCTTGTCAATCAGTTTTTACTTGGATAAGAAAGTTATCAGATTATTTATTGGTCAGATCACTTAAAAAAGCACATCCCACATATATATCCAACCAATATTCAGTATTTCATCCCACATTTATATGTAACCAATATTCAGTCTTTCATCCCACTTGCCATATGAAAGCCAAACGAGACTAACATTGAGCCTCTCAATAATTCAGTTCTCTACACCAATTCAGTTGAAAGCTGACATGGCTGATGAGCTCTTACACAAGCATGGCTTATCAGTGTGTTCTAAGTTTCAGGGCATCTAGTCCTTCTTGCATTTATTGCCTGGAATATCTTATGAGCATAGATTGCTTCATGAAGTTATGAATTTTCAAAATGGAGTACCAGCTTTCCTACCATGTTTTATAACTCAGGTCCTTTGCCTTAAATAAATACAGACGTTCTTCCAATAGAAGTTTTCTTCTGCTGTTGCAGCTAAATTTTGATTTTGGTTATATTTAAGCATGCAAATTCCATACTTGATTTTTGTATTGCAGTACATTTCAAAACTATTATGTTAGGCTAATAAAGACATGTTGATTCATACTTTTACAAAATACAATGGTAATGTAATAACAAGGATTAATATTTTATGTAACTGAAAAACATATCTCAGGGAAAGCGGACACACTTCATGTGTGGAAATTTAAGTGTTGTCCCATATTAGCCTGTGTGCTGAGTCTGGTTGGTTTCACATTACCTTATGAATGTTTTATGAATGTATTCAATTTCGTTTTCATACTGAATTTGGTTATCATGTCAGTTGTTTTGTTTCTTTTCAGAGTTCAGACAGTGAGGTAATGCTAGGGCCAATGAAGATGAAACAGAAGTGCATGTCTGTAAGTATGAAAACTATTGCATTGCATTTTTATTGCGCTGACATGCTTTATGAAAAGGGGATTTAATGCATGTGCGTTAAGTGAAGTCCCTGATTAGGTTGTGCAGTCTGCACAGGCTTATCAGGGACAACACTTCGCTTTTATAATATTTTATGTTTAAAGAATTTAAGTCTCTTCTTAACAAAAATCCAGTTTAGGCAGAAAGTGTTGTCCCTGATTAACATGTGCAGATTGCACAGGCTAATCTGGGATGACACTTTACCAATATGCATTAAACCCCCTTTTCACAGGGAACAGCCCAATTGTATAATAAGCTCATACTCAGCCACTATTGTGAACTTAGTGACAATATTCATGGACATAGTATCTTGACCAAGTTATTCATCCAGATAGGCTGAAGCACTTCTTGAATTAGCCTAATTTGCCAATTTAACCCATTTATGCCTAGTGGACTCTCCCATCCTTCTAAATTGGATCAATTTATATACAAAATTAGCGATGTCTAGTTTATTTATTTCTATATTTTCAGTGCCTTCCCCAGTAATTTGTTCAGGTGCCCCGGGGGTAGGTTCGGGAGGGGTGTCCCCTCCCGACATTGATTTTTTTAAAATTTAACGTGTCAATTCACGTTCTGTGGTGCGTTATAACTCAAAGAAAAACAGCGTCAAAAGACGTCATTTGGTGCGCAATGACTCTTCAAAAAAAATCCCCCAGTTATTTAAAAATATTTTTTTTTTTTATTGTTTAATTGTTTTAAAACTTTTCCGCACATATAGTAAAATCCCGACTTGAACGATTCCCCAATACATCCGTTTCAACCCGACTCTATTACTGTATACTTACTATTTTTCAAGTTTCTATTTATTACTCAAATATCCCGTTTATTCCGTTTTTATCAATCTCTTTCTGGTAAATATTTACGATAAAAGCTTTCAGTTATTTCTTTAACACAAACCTTGCCATTTTTTAAGTGACTATTTATAGATTTGATGAAATATTGCCTCTGAATATGCGTCAATCCCCTGACCTGTTGTGTGCTTGTTAAAACGCTCAATACACGCCATTTGTATGCAATAGACGCGACGTTGTACATGCTGCCTAATTTTCGCGCTCTTTTTAATTGAGAAAAAGATTCGACACAAAATAAATTTGGACTGCTAATTTGAAGCAAAAATATTTAACGTTGCGGTAACATTTACATTCGGAAGTGTGTTTCGAATTAAAAACGCGTTAACATCTACTTAGGGTAATGGGTTTCGGATTACAAATTTAATTATTCCCATTTGAGATTCCAACAAATATTAACCGTTGCGTTATAAATTCAACGATAATTTGTTTACACAATTTACGAGTCGAATAAATGTTTTGACGGAATCATGCATGAAATTCACGTTGTCCACGAGGATCACGGCCGGTTGCCATCATCAGTCTTCTAACTATCGATTATCGGACGAAACATTTACAAGTGTGCGTAATTAATTCAACGAAAATTTGTTAAAGCGCATTACGTGTCGAATAAATGTCAGAAAAACGAGGTGAATCAGTTCTATAAAGGGACATGTTGAAATATACATGTACTGGAATTAAATAAATTGTTATCACATAATTGTAACCGCTATAATAATTAATTGTTTACCACTTGCAATTAATTTCTCGTATTAATTATGAGTCATAGGTAACACTTGTTTACAGTAAAAAGGTGTGATGATGATGCCGGAAACCGTTTTTAATGTTCTGTACTATACTAATTACCGGTTTTATATTACTCAAATGGTACAACTACTTGCTAATCATTCATCAATTTAAATGACCGTGTAATGTGGCTAGAATAATCGATACGCGCGTCATGCTATTCTCTTATCAGTGGATTATCCATTACCCCATGTGGTGTTTATGGCGATTACTTGTGAAAGTAGGTACCGAGTGCTCTTTTAAAACAGGGAATATTGATACACTGATAGGGAAACCTTGATTTTTTTGGACAATCTCCACTTTCTTTTTCTGAAGAATACACTGATCGGAAAATTTCAAGCGCCCCGGGGACTCTGATTTCGAAATTTAAGCGCCCCGGGAAGGGGCGCTTAAATGGCCTGGGGAAGACCCTGATTTTGAATATTTCTTACAGAAATTCCTTTAAGCACACAGCGCAGACCCTGATGAGACACCGCATCATGCGGCGTTTCATCTGGGTCTACGCTGTTTGCCAAGGCCTTCTTTCTAGACGCTAGGCATAAATGGGTTAATGTTGTCTGCTCTCTAATTGGTGGTTTTCTGTCAATATCTTTTGTTTGTGTAGACCAATCTTGATGACACTGTTGATACAGGGAGCTTGAATGGAGAGCTAGCTGTTGGGGCCAATCAGTGAAGGTCAATGATTTAAAACTTTAAAAAACAGTTTTCTCTTTTTGAATGGTTGGGTGAAGGTAAAGCTCACTGTCACTAAAAATTAGGGCTGTAAAGATACATTTGAATATTCTAATGACTCGAATACGGCTGTGGACCAATCGTATTGGTTATTCGCCACCTCCCGAACCGAATATTGACGAATACAAACAACGTGGTTTCGAGTTTGAAACTTTAATCATCTTATCTTACCTTACAAATGAAGGTTCATACAATAAACCCCTATCTTTAAATGTTCTTCTCCTTATTCCGGCATTTTTTATCATGTTTACCCCACCCACTATGTTACACAGTGAGATTATCAACAAAAATGGCGGGCACCGATTGAATATTTAGGACATCGAATTGAAAAATCTTTCGATGGTTCTTTAATGTTTATTTAGGTAAATATGAGTGATTTGATGCTCAAACATACACACAAAGGATTAGCAGATGGAATTAATTTTTTGTTTATCTTTACAACAATGATTGTGCAACTTAACAACAAACATGGAGCCTAGCAAAGGGAATGCTAGCGATATCGTTGACCCGCATGCAAATGGGTACTGTCACTCGTGTGTCAACTGTTGACGTTTAATTGTTCTACTCAAGGATTTTATTGGTACTAGTCATGTTTTCTCAAAAGTTTAAAAACTGTTTTCAAAGTTTAAGCAGTTCTAGTCAGTGTTTTGTTATTTCAAAGTGTCATATTTCATATTTTTAGTATGCAATTATGCTCAATTAATCAAATTGACAAATATTCATAGTTTCATACTATATAATGTCAGGTCAAGTTGTCAGTATTACTTTTGTTCATTGAAATTTTTATATGCGAATAAATATTCGTATTCGCCACCCTGTATTCGTGATACATATCGTATTTGTCACCTAGTGTATTCGTTACAGCCCTACTAAATATAGGAAACAGTTTGCCCTAAATAACTAAAGTTTTAACCGATGGTGTTACAATGTATGTGTGTGTATGAAGGTAGCTTACTGGCAGACCTAGCAATGAAGGTAGCTTACCGGCAGACCTAGCAATGAAGGTAGCTTACCGGCAGACCTAGCAATGAAGGTAGCTTACCGGCAGACCTAGCAATGAAGGTAGCTTACCGGCAGACCTAGCAATGAAGGTAGCTTACCATCAGACCTAGCAATGAAGGTAGCTTACCGGCAGACCTAGCAATGAAGGTAGCTTACCAGCAGACCTAGCAATGAAGGTAGCTTACCGGCAGACCTAGCAATGAAGGTAGCTTACCGGCAGACCTAGCAATGAAGGTAGCTTACCATCAGACCTAGCAATGAAGGTAGCTTACCATCAGACCTAGCAATGAAGGTAGCTTACCATCAGACCTAGCAATGAAGGTAGCTTACCGGCAGACCTAGCAATGAAGGTAGCTTACCATCAGACCTAGCAATGAAGGTAGCTTACCGACAGACCTAGCAATGAAGGTAGCTTACCGGCAGACCTAGCAATGAAGGTAGCTTACCATCAGACCTAGCAATGAAGGTAGCTTACCATCAGACCTAGCAATGAAGGTAGCTTACCATCAGACCTAGCAATGAAGGTAGCTTACCATCAGACCTAGCAATGAAGGTAGCTTACCGGCAGACCTAGCAATGAAGGTAGCTTACCGGCAGACCTAGCAATGAAGGTAGCTTACTGGCAGACCTAGCAATGAAGGTAGCTTACTGGCAGACCTAGCAATGAAGGTAGCTTACTGGCAGACCTAGCAATGAAGGTAGCTTACCATCAGACCTAGCAATGAAGGTAGCTTACCATCAGACCTAGCAATGAAGGTAGCTTACCGGCAGACCTAGCAATGAAGGTAGCTTACCATCAGACCTAGCAATGAAGGTAGCTTACCGGCAGACCTAGCAATGAAGGAAGCTTACCGGCAGACCTAGCAATGAAGGTTAAGCTTACCGGCAGACCAAGCAATGAAGGTAGCTTACCGGCAGACCTAGCAATGAAGGTAGCTTACCATCAGACCTAGCAATGAAGGTAGCTTACCGGCAGACCTAGCAATGAAGGTAGCTTACCATCAGACCTAGCAATGAAGGTAGCTTACCATCAGACCTAGCAATGAAGGTAGCTTACCGGAAGACCTAGCAATGAAGGAAGCTTACCATCAGACCTAGCAATGAAGGTAGCTTACCATCAGACCTAGCAATGAAGGTAGCTTACCATCAGACCTAGCAATGAAGGTAGCTTACCGGCAGACCTAGCAATGAAGTTAGCTTACCAGCAGACCTAGCAATGAAGGTAGCTTACCATCAGACCTAGCAATGAAGGTAGCATACCATCAGACCTAGCAATGAAGGTAGCTTACTGGCAGACCTAGCAATGAAGGTAGCTTACCATCAGACCTAGCAATGAAGGTAGCTTACCATCAGACCTAGCAATGAAGGTAGCTTACCATCAGACCTAGCAATGAAGGTAGCTTACCGGCAGACCTAGCAATGAAGGTAGCTTACCGACAGACCTAGCAATGAAGGTAGCTTACCGGCAGACCTATCAATGAAGGTAGCTTACCGGCAGACCTAGAAATGAAGGTAGTTTACCATCAGACCTAGCAATGAAGGTAGCTAACCAGCAGACCTAGCAAAGAAGGTAGCTTACCATCAGACCTAGCAATGAAGGTAGCTTACCGGCAGACCTAGCAATGAAGGTAGCTTACCTGCAGACCTAGCAATGAAGGTAGCTTACTGGCAGACCTAGCAATGAAGGTAGCTTACCGGCAGACCTAGCAATGAAGGTAGCTTACCGGCAGACCTAGCAATGAAGGTAGCTTACCATCAGACCTAGCAATGAAGGTAGCTTACCATCAGACCTAGCAATGAAGGTAGCTTACCATCAGACCTAGCAATGAAGGTAGCTTACCATCAGACCTAGCAATGAAGGTATCTTACCATCAGACCTAGCAATGAAGGTAGCTTACCGGCAGACCTAGCAATGAAGATAGCTTACCGGCAGACCTAGCAATGAAGGTAGCTTACCATCAGACCTAGCAATGAAGGTAGCTTACCATCAGACCTAGCAATGAAGGTAGCTTACCGGCAGACCTAGCAATGAAGGTAGCTTACCGGCAGACCTAGCAATGAAGGTAGCTTACCGGCAGACCTAGCAATGAAGGTAGCTTACCGGCAGACCTAGCAATGAAGGTAGTTTTCCGGCAGACCTATCAATGAAGGTAGCTTACTGGCAGACCTAGCAATGAAGGTAGCTTACCGGCAGACCTAGCAATGAAGGTAGCTTTCCGGCAGACCTAGCAATGAAGGTAGCTTACCATCAGACCTAGCAATGAAGGTAGCTTACCATCAGACCTAGCAATGAAGGTAGCTAACCGGCAGACCTAGCGATGAAGGTAGCTTACCATCAGACCTAGCAATGAAGGTAGCTTACCAGCAGACCTAGCAATGAAGGTAGCTTACCATCAGACCTAGCAATGAAGGTAGCTTACTGGCAGACCTAGCAATGAAGGTAGCTTACCGGCAGACCTAGCAATGAAGGAAGCTTACCATCAGACCTAGCAATGAAGGTAGCTTACCATCAGACCTAGCAATGAAAGAAGCTTACCATCAGACCTAGCAATGAAGGAAGCTTACCATCAGACCTTGCAATGAAGGTAGCTTACCATCAGACCTAGCAATAAAGGTAGCTTACCATCAGACCTAGCAATGAAGGTAGCTTACCGGCATACCTAGCAATGAAGGTAGCTTACCATCAGACCTAGCAATGAAGGTAGCTTACCATCAGACCTAGCAATGAAGGTAGCTTACCGGCAGACCTAGCAATAAAGGTAGCTTACTGGCAGACCTAGCAATGAAGGTAGCTTACCGGCAGACCTAGCAATGAAGGAAGCTTACCGGCAGACCTAGCAATGAAGGTAGCTTACCGGCAGACCTAGCAATGAAGGTAGCTTACCGGCAGACCTAGCAATGAAGGTAGCTTACCGGCAGACCTAGCAATGAAGGTAGCTTACCGGCAGACCTAGCAATGAAGGTAGCTTACCGGCAGACCTAGCAATGAAGGTAGCTTACCGGCAGACCTAGCAATGAAGGTAGCTGACCGGCAGACCTAGCAATGAAGGTAGCTTACCGTCAGACCTAGCAATGAAGGTAGCTTACCGGCAGACCTAGCAATGAAGGTAGCTTACCGGCAGACCTAGCAATGAAGGTAGCTTACCGGCAGACCTAGCAATTGAGGCCAGTCAGGTTAAGGTCAAGGTCACTGCTGCTTAAAATGTCATATAGTTTCTGCTCAATGACTGCCTCAGTCTTGATGGAAGTACTTCATTTAAATTGTGTTTGTCGTTTGCTTTATTTAAACAATTCATGGGATTCATTTCAGGCCTGTTGGATAAAGGTCAAGGTGGCTGCTGTTTAAAATTGAAAACCTGTTAGTAGTCATGAACTTATGATTAGATGGAGGTTTAATGATAAAGTTTTGGGTAAAAATAGTTTGCTTGCAGACCTAAGAAGAGATTGTACATCAATTATTGTCCCCTATGGGGT
This sequence comes from Dreissena polymorpha, assembly GCF_020536995.1. Lineage (NCBI taxonomy): Eukaryota > Metazoa > Mollusca > Bivalvia > Myida > Dreissenidae > Dreissena > Dreissena polymorpha. The sequence goes on along the minus strand of NC_068358.1, from coordinate 139,194,668 downwards.
TTCACAGTAGGGGACTTATGGTTTGCACTCTGTGTATCTTTCAGTCTGTCTGTCAGTCCGTCAGTCTGTCACACTTTTCCGGATCCTGCGATAACTTTAAAAGTTCTTCATATTCTTTCATGAAACTTGAAACATGGGTAGATGGCAATATGGACATTATGCACGTCATTTCATTTTGTTCGTACATCAAAAATTCTGGATGCTATGGCAACAAATATATAAAAAAACAATCTGACAATGGTGGAGCCAGTAGGGGACATATATTGCTTGGCAATAGTGTTGTTTAAATTAAATTAGATAAATAGGCTAATTGTTAAAGAGCTGGGTTCATGGCATGTCCATGTTTTTATTAGCTAGGCTGTTTTCAGAGAAAACCTTAGGAATTGTCATAGGCAACTTGTCGTCCGCCATCAGCCGTCTGCCGGCGTCGTGCTAAAACCTTTACATTGGCTCTAAAATCAAAGTGCTTCCACCTACAACTTTGAAACTTCATATGTGGATGCACCTTGATGATTTCTGCATGCCACACCCATTTTGGGGTCACTAGGTCAAAGGTCAAGGTCACTGTGACCTCTTAAAAAAAATAAATTACAAGCTTTCATTTATTAAAAAATGCACTCGCAGCCGAGCGTTGGCACCCGTTATGCAGTGTTCTTGTTTTCTGTACCATCATTTCTATGCTCTATTTTATTTCAGATCCTCCTTGTGTTTGCCCAGGAGGACTACCAGAGCGATGGGTTCTGGTGGGCGGCTGAGAAGGGGGGCTATAAGTGTAACATCAGCCGTGACCCGGAAAGTGCGCTAGAGACCTACCAGGCAAAGAACCACGATGTTGTCATCATCGACCACAGAAGCAACAAATCGTTTGATGCTGAAGCTCTGTGCAGGTAATACAAAATTACAAATATGTATGGAGGATAGAGTTTTTAACTCAATTTAATGATCTTGTGATGTAATACAGGTAGAACGGTTTAATACTCAGCCCTCGATGTACATGTACCAGTGCTAGAGTAACCAGGCAATGTTATAAAAGAATCTTTTCTTTCCAGAGAAAAAGCAATTGGTTGCTTGAATTAAAAAAAATCAACATAAGGAAAAAGTTTGTTAACACTATTTAAGTCTTTTTTGGTCCTACTATGAAGAAACTTGCTCCAAACATTTGGTACATATGTAGCATAATATCTCAGCCCAGTTTGAAAAATCATTTTGGTCTATTGAACAACTTTGCCGCCATGTTCCTGTGGGACCAGGGGATCACCATAGAGCCTTTACCATTCTTGTTTAACAATATGACTATACAATAAATGTTTACAGTGACCTTTTGATTTTAAAAATGGTCATTGTAGCAGGATTTGTTTACGTCATTATATATACCTGTTTTCTACACAAGTAGAACTACAATTATATCATGTTCTTTGCCAAAGATTACTACAAATTTGTAAGTCCAACTTAAGTGATATAATGCCAGTTGAAAACATGATGTCTGCCATTACAATTGAACTTTCTATTTTTAAAAAGGCAATTACAAGACTTCAAGTCTGGATGAATATATTATTATACTATATTATCATATTAAAAAATTAAAAACACAGTTACTTTAACATGTAGTTTTAAAACTTTAAATACACGATTTAGCCAGTGTAAAGAATGGCAGGGGGGGGGGGGGGGGGGGGGGGGGGCTGAACATGGGAAGAGCAATCTGTTTTGTGAAAATTGTTGTATTGGAATGTTGTACAAGTCAGTGACTTAATTGTGCTGTTTGCACTGAAGTAATTTATATTAACTCTTTCCCATTCAAAGGCAAATGGAAAACTACCATGTGCAAACAGCATAAAACCAGAACAGCCTGTGAGTAACTCGCAATCTGTTCAGGTTGTATGCTGTTTGGTGCTCATTAGTATCCAATGGTTGGAAATGAAGCCTTTAAATCTTGAATCTAATAAGAAAGGTCTTCAATTGAATATAATTTTCTAAGGGACTGCACATCGGTCAAAATACATATCTAAGTGGAAAAGGGTTAAAGCAACCATTCAGCATTACATGTATATCCCACATGGTGTGACTTTATTAAGTGTTGGATGTTATTACCAAGTAATACTGTATCTTACTCTTACCATAAATCTGTAGCCAATAAAAACATATTTGATGTGTCTGTATTAACAAGAATTTTGACAAATGAAATAGGGGCTAAAGAGGGTGTGATATATTTTAAAAGGGTAGACATAGGAAATGGAAGAACGGCCAAATTATAAGAAAAAGAAGTTCCTATTTTCATCACTTGGGCGGACACGCATATTGAATCATGACATTAAAAAATGTGAGAGGTTTCAATTTTTTTATTAAAATATTTATCCAGGAATGATGATATTTTCTAATTTTGTAAGAGAACGTAAAAACTTAACACGAATTCTGGTGAATTGTAGAGTGGTTACATTGCTATAATTTCTCGCAGAAATATTTCAGTGATTTCATTTGAGTTGTTGCCACATATTGATTCCCCCGCACTCTTTAATTGCATTCCAACAAGATCAAGCTGAATAATTCTAAACACATTCTGTTGGGTCCATATATAGGAAGATAAATTTCCAATTTCCAGCGCTATTAACTGTTGGCGTGTAGATTAAACTGTACAGTATTTAGATGTGAAAATCAACACCTCTCGAGGATGCTTTCTTGGTCAGTTAATAGGCAATCTTCCAGCACTATTAGGATTTATGTCAGCTTTTGTTTGCACTAAAAGATCCTAAATAATTGACAAATCTTGGTCATGCACTTTAAGTTGCTGGCACACGTGGTAGAAAATGTTATATTTGTTTACTGTTAATATTTTCCAATAGTCACAATTATGAATCGTCCTAGAGCTAGACCACTGTATTTAAAGAAATTATGCATAATGATTACCTTTGCTGGGTTCTACAAGCACTTTAAATCTGCTGATTTAAAGGAAAATTATGGATTAGAGTTGAGATTTGTCAAGTTGGTTTGTATACTTGAACATTTGGCCATGTAAATTAAACTGTTGTTAACCCTTTCAGTGCGGGAACCGAGTTTTAAAGGCCTTTGCAAACAGTTTGGATCCAGATGAGACGCCACAAAACGTGGCGTCTCATCTGGATCCAAACTGTTTGCTATTCTGATAGTATTCTTTGAGAAAAAAATGAAGAAAATGCTTATTTTACAAATTCAGCAGACGACATTTTAGCAGACGACAAATTTCCCAGCATGCAAAGGGTTAAGTCAGGTACCAGGTTCAGTTAATCTGGTTTACCATGTGCCCATACTTATTTCCGTAATTTAGAACAGTTGCTCAACTCAGACGACTAGTCCTCACACAAGTTATTTGGTGGCCACGAGTAACATACACTCAATCCTCAGATTTGTAGTCAGTGAGGTCTTTATTTCCTTTTCAGGAGGGGCTTTATATATGCTCAAAAGATAAGGCCCTTTCCCCAAAAAGAATTTCTTTAATAAAATGATGCATTTTTAGCTTGACTATTATATATGAAATATATATAGTGGAGCTATCCTACTCACCCCGGCGTCGGCGTCTGCGTTAGCGTTAGTGTACAAATGTTAAAGTTTTCGTACTACCCCAAATATTTTCTTTGTCCCTTGACATATTGCTTTCATATTTTGCATACTTGTTTACCAACATGACCCCAACCTATAAACAAGAGCAGGCAACTCTATCAAGCATTTTGTCTTAATTATGGCCCCTTTTCCACTTAGAATATGCAGCAAATGTTAAAGTTTTCGTACTACCCCATTTATTTTCATCGTCCCTTGACATATTGCTTTTATATTTTGCATACTTGTTTACCAACATCACCCCAACCTATAAACAAGAGCAGACAACTCTATCAAGCATTTTGTCATAATTATTGCCCCTTTTATACTTAGAATATGCATATTATTGATCAAACTATGTTAAAGTTTGCGTACTATCCCAAATATTTCCTATTTTACACTTAGATAATTGAACATTTTGCTTAAATTGCCATAACTTCTTTATTTATGATCACATTTTATTATTACTTTGACAAAACAACACTTACCTGAATGCCACAATGGATTCCACCCAAACAATACCCAACGCCCCTACCCAGAATCCCTTCCCCTTTTAAAACATCATCTAAAAAATTACCCCACCCCACATTATACCCCCCTCTCACCCCTCACCCCCCGTACCCCCCAACCCCCCCCCCCCCCCCCAATTTTTATTTTTTTTAAACATCATCTAATAAATTACCACACCCCACATTATACCCACTCTCACCCCACCCCACCCCCCTACCCCCCCCCCCCCACCCACCCCATATTTTTTTTAAACATCATCTAATAAATTACCACACCCCACATTATACCCCCCTCTCATCCCCCCCCCCCCCCCCCTACCCCTCCCTCCAACAATTTTTTATTTTTTTCCTTTTTTATTTTTGAAAGATCGTCTAATTAATTATTGATTATGTACAATTTCCCCATGATGGCTTATGGAATAGTCGAGCGCGCTTTCCTCTGACAGCTCTTGTTTCCTATATTTCAAGATAGTCTTACATAAGGTACTTTCCTTTCTCAGTTTTGTCTATACATTTTAACCCAAATTGTAGGCCAATTTTGCAAGCCTTTTCCCCAAATAAAAACTCCCAGTGCTCTCCAAACTTGAGTACAGATGGCTAGCAGGGGTCCAGATAAGGATTTAGTCTAACGGGTATTTTACCCCCCTAATATTATTGTTTAAGGGTATTTACTCCTTTGGTCAGAAGTTGTATCTAGACAATATTTAGGTCAAGTTTGAATATGGGTCATGCCGGGTCAAAAACTAGGTCACAGGGATACTTTAACCTTTTCAAGCATTTAGCATGGTGTCCGCTCTCTAATTGAAGTAGTTTTCATCCGATCTTCACCAAATTTGATCAGAAGTTGTGTCTAGACAATATCAACATGTAGGTCAAGTTCAAATATGGGTTATGCCAGGTTAAAAACTAGGTCACAAGGTCACTTAGTGCATTTCAAGCATTTAGCATGGTGTCCGCTCTCTATTTGAAGTAGTTTTCATCAGATCTTCACCAACTTTGGTCAGAAGTTGTGTCTAGATGATATGTAGGTCAAGTTCAAATATGGGTCATGGTAAAGTTATCAAGTTGTCCAAAGCCTTAAAACGGGCGTATCTTGTGACAGTTTGGCACTCTTGTTTGCAGATACAATATAAACAAAGGGAATGGTTTTAAACTGTGTTATAAAAGAACAAAGATGCTTACCACTGACAGCCGACTGAGTTTATCTCCTTGCCAGTCTTTTCAATTATTATCTACTTAATCAGCAACATCAATTTTCCGGAAAGAGAATCAATATTGCTGACTTTCACATTCAACAAAGATTAATCAGTATTATTTCATCATCGTGACATCACTAGTTTTGATACTTTAATATTCTTAACCCATTTACTATAGCGCTGATTTAACAGAAGTGCATAATGCTGTGTCAAATTAAAACTTATTTAAGTCACACTAATATGATAGGATTAACTCTTATGGTCACTTTTGTTGCAAAAAATCCTGTGTCAAGGCCATTTTTGGGTGGGGGAACACTGTCTCTGACCGCGGAGCTCTTGTTATCTTTAAGCCAGATGGGCACTACACTAGATGGGTCATATGATCCCACAGGGACCTGGAATATGTTCATGGCAATCAGCAGGACAAGAATCTCTTCTTTGAGAGAGCTTCTAAACTTCCGTCTGTTTGTCCTAAAACTCCTTTCACAATCCACACTGGTAATAACCATACACAAGCCTATCTTGCACAGCTTGGCAAACTCGAGTAAACATGTGAATGTGGATAACTCTATTGCAGAATGCTTTTGTTGACAGATCTTTTTATCAACCCATTATCATCCCATTCAATCTTGGCCATTCATCAAGCAACTTGTTTTTGTCTAGTAACTTTTTATTTTTCTCTTCTTCAATGCCAGTTTAAAATCTCCTCTAACAACAGTGACCTTATCTTCACCATACAACTCACTCAAAGTCTGAGCAAGGCAGCTACACTCTCACTTGATTTGGAACTGTTGACTTTTTGTGGATTTACCCAATAACCTATCTACATGAGATTCTTTGTCACTGAACTGAAAAGACTGTTCATGAAGCCTTTTACTCAGGATTCCTAGTTCTTCATGAATGTCCAACATGAAAGCTACCATAAGTACAGTTTTGTAGTTGGTGAAATATTTAAGCAGGCCATTCAAAAACTGCATTGCCTTTGGCAGTAAAAGCTAGACGAAGTAGCACAGACTGAGTTGTAACTGAAGCACACAGCTTCATCTGCATTTTGCAGCACCAGCCATCTTATGCTGTGAGGTTCCTTTAATGTTATCTCTGGTTCAGCAAGTACTTTTTCATTTGTTTTAACTTACTCATCATTTGCTAAGGAAACAATTTTTGAAGTGTCCAGATGTTGTCTGATCAGTTATGCAACTAGGCAGGCAACAATAGCATTGACCTTTTGATCCATTAATTCAACATTTCCTAAGAATTGATAATAATAGACTTATCTAGGAAAAGCATGAGTTTAGAAAAACCCACTTATCACCCCGGTACAAACAACACTGGTACATTATATCAACCAATGATAGCTTACTTTAAATCATAACGGTTGATACAGTGTGTGATTTTGAAAGGATTATAAATGGGTCAGCTTTATTTGTACCAGCAGATTAGTCGGTTTTTCCAAAAAGTAGTTTTTTCTGGGATACATGTATTGCCACCCCATTTTTCACATATCTTATGCATATAGATAGATGTTTCTTTACAGTGATGTCTGTACTTTCATCAATCATTATTGCGTAAAACTCTGGTTTTTAAATGGCTGCAACAGTTTCTCTCCTAAAAATACTGCAGATACAATTCTGAATGTCTGTAATTGTATTCCAACTCAAGTTTTGATACAAAATTCTACAACCATTCTTTTTCTGATACTCAAGCAAGCTGTGTATTTTTACAGAAGGGAGCTCTTCAATAGCAGCACAATACACTGTCCGAAATAATTTCACATCTGCAACATCTACTGTAACCTCGGGTTCCTTTTCATGTTCTGAGTTGTCAGAACATTCCTTGACTGCATTTGCCAGTTCTTTCTCTGATGCTCATTGGACTTAATCTTTCTATCAATAATATTCCTTTGAATGTTTGCAAAACCTTCATTTGCCTCGATACTTTTAACGTTTTATCAGTAAACATTCTACAGGTCAGTCTTATTTATGGGCTTTCCTTATTAATGATTAATTGATTTGATTAATCTATGGTAATCTTCTTTCCATGATTTCAGAGTTTTGTTAGACAATATTGTCACCACAATGATGTTTGGTTTTCTTTTCTGACTTTAAATCGCTGTTACATTGAGATCACCTTAAATTATTTTAACAATATTAGATTGCATCAAAAGATTAATCTCTATTGACATATTTAAATATACAGTTTCTACTGGCAGGGGCTGCTGTTTGCTTATAACATCCCTTTTTCAATCCAAAAACATGATGGGCCGCAATTTTGTTTACAATCTTTTCGAATGACTTACTTTTGATTCAAAGATTAACTTACACCTAACACTCATCTATCTTATTGGTTAAATGGGTTACGCTCTTTAATATAAAAAAATACGTACCAAGATTTGCATTGCTTAATGTTATGTTCTGGGCTGATTTTAACAATTGTTTAAATTATTCAATGCATAAATGTGCAGATACACATCTTATCTGGAGCTCTGATGGCAAGTTGGCTGTATTATTTACTAGTAATTTTGCCAGAAATATACAGAAGGAAAATTTAATGGTTATAATATACACAGAATTCCATTTCTGACCCAATTGCAAGTCATATTGTCATTTAACAAGGCTGCATGTACAACCTCATGCAAAAAATGTGAAAACACTTCATTGTAATGAAGTAGTCACAATGGTTTAGACTGAAGCATGGTCACGGCCAGCCTAATTACTGCCATTAGTTATCTGGCTTTAATGAGTGCGTCGCTTTATGTATGGTCTTGTCACATATACTTAATATGTTTGTCTGCAGACATTTTGCACAGTTTATTTCCTGGTTTAGGTCAAAGCCCAGCTTATAGGTTCAAATGATTTAGTGCGAAATAGTCACCATTTTGGGTAATATTTTCACACATGGTGTGCATTATAGATTTGCAAATGCTTTAAGTTGTTGTTTAATATATATATGAATATCATTATTAGCCGGATTTTTTTCGAAAAAATCTCGGCTTATAGATTGATGTTGTCGGGCGGGCGGGGGGGCGGGCGGGCGGGCGGGGGGGGCGGCGTGCTCGAAAATGTTAAAGTTCTTATTTCATGGTATAACTTTGGTATGCTTGGACCTAGAGTCTTCAAACTTGACATGAAGGTTGGCCAGGATTAACAGATGACCACTGGTCATTTCAAGGTCATTCATTTGAAGGTCAAGGTCACTGTGACCTTCAATATAAAAAATGTTAAAGTTGTTATAACTTTGGTATGCTTGGACCTAGAGTCTTGAAACTTGACATGAAGGTTGGCCAGAACTAGTAAGTAACCACTGGACATTTCAAGGTCATTCATTTGAAGGTCAAGGTCACTGTGACCTTGAATGTAAAAATGTTAAAGTTGTTATAACTTTGGTATGCTTGGACCTAGAGTCTTGAAACTTGACATGAAGGTTGGCCAGGATTAACAGATGACCACTGGTCATTTCAAGGTCATTCATTTGAAGGTGAAGGTCACTGTGACCTTCAATATAAAAATGTTAAAGTTGTTAAAAAAATTGAGATCAAACTTTCCTAATTGTCAATTCAAGTTCATATTTGTGACCTTAAATGTTATTGTTGTTCATGTATATGCATGCATTCAAAACATAACACAAGGTTTGCTCATGCCTTGAAAAGTACTTACATTTCATTTTGACCTTTGAACAATATTTCAGTAATTTAAGTATTGCATTGACAAAAACACGAAAGGTACTTTCCTGTCATTTAAATCAAAAATCCGGCTTCAATGCGGTCATCTCCGACCGCGGAACTCTTGTATAAGGCTTTGTCTTGAATAAAACTTGCATCAAAGAAATAATGTTTCATCAGGGATAATTTTAGGTCCGTGTCCTGCGTCCTGGACTCATAGAAATCCCAGGGAATTCAAACATTTGCTATGTATGCGTCCCGCGGACGCACAATCCTAAAAAGTGTATAAATTATGATACTGAAAAATATTTTGCGAACGGAGAAAAAAAGAATTTAAGATCAAACAACTTGCAAATCAACCGAAAATGGCTGCCATTTTACTATTGCACAATCAATAATCCGGGTCATTGGAAAGCTTAATTTTGTATTCAACGATAGGAAGCGTCATTATGATACAAAGCATGGGTTGCATAGCACTATATTTTTCTGAAAATGTTGTAATTTTCTAGCAACAAATTAACAGTCCTCATGCATTTCATGTAAAACATGCCAAAATAAGAAATCAAGTAATTCTTTCTCGGGGAAAGCCTGGGCTTTTAATTTGAATGATGAATTAAAACTCATGCTTGGTTTTGAAGTGTTAACTTTTTATTTTAATTACGCTGCTTCTTAATGGCTACAGTCGTTGAGATATGTCAGTATTGACGTAAAACTGCTCGTCTATTATAATGGTCAAGTGGGGTTATTGTTTGTCGCACTACACACGCGTGGATGTGATGTACAATGGAGGCGCTAAAAATCTTGGAAAACAACCAGAAGTCCCTATTCACACCTACCCTTACCCGCAAAAAACCTCGTTGACACCTTCCTTTACCAGCTATCCGTTATGTGGTCAACAGCCCAACGTAAGCTTTTAATGTAGAAGTGCACAAACAAGGACAAAGACAGTTTTGCATATTTTATTCAACATGTTATTTTTTTGTAAAAATCTGTTGCTAGTGCTACCCGTTCACATCTGCCGTTACCAACTCTTTTTTTGTTCTGAAAACGGCCCATTTAATCTATAAAATTATAGGGTGTAGTTTTCTGAAATAAAAAACACCGCGCAACGGTTTTCCCACTACGTAAATAACACTTAATCTGATAGGTTACCGATAATTTTGTAGCCAATAGAAATTGTTGTTTCAACTTTCCTCCCAAAACGTCGCCAGTTTTTCTTATGCTCATAGATGGGACCCATACTTTTGCTCCCAGAACCTATAAATTTAAAACTTTTGAGTCCCTGGGACTCATACTTTTGATTTCTAAAATTATCACTGTTTCATTTTAGAACACAAATTACCCTTAAGCATTTTACCAGAGTCCAGGACTTGGAGAAAGTGGGTAATTACAAATACTGCAGACATTTCTTTCAGGGATTTACTTCCTATTCCATATAGATCAACAGGCAGTTTGGAGATTCTTTATTGTTCATCTAACAGTTTGAATGGTGCAGGACTAGTTGTTACTTGAAACATGTATGGCTGTTTTTATAAAATAATATATATTATATTTGACGACTTTGCTAATGGTGGAGACCATATACTTTTTATGCATAGCTTGTTGACTATTTATCTCTCTTTCATGATTCTTTACAGTTTTTAACCAGGTTTTCCAAAGGGAAAAAACTGGTTATTAGGTTGGCAAATGTCAGCAGGCGGGCTGGTGGGCTGGCAGGCGGGCGGAACAACCTTGTCCGGGCCATAACTTTGTCGTTCATTGTGAGATTTTAAAATCATTTGTCACATTTGTTCACCATCATTAGATGATGTGTCGCGGGAAAGAATTACGTCGATATCTCCAAGGCCAAGTCACAATTTGAGTTCAAAGTTAAAAAATGGCCATTAATGAGCTTGTCCAGGCCATAACTATGTCATTCATTGTGAGATTTTAAAATCATTTGGCACATTTGTTCACCATCATTGGACGGTGTGTCGCGCGAAAGAATTAGGTCAATATCTCCAAGGTCAAGGTCGCCACAACTAAAAATAGATTTTTGAAAAAGGGGGTAACTAGGAACAATCAGTAACAATGCACATTTTTTTTTGAGTTGTCTGTCTTTATCAGACTTTTTTATGCCCCCCTTCGAAGAAGAGGGGGTATATTGTTTTGCACATGTCGGTCGGTCCGTCCGTCCGTTGGTCGGTCCGTCCACCAGATGGTTTCCGGATGATAACTCAAGAACGCCTAGGCCTAGGATCATGAAACTTCATAGGTACATTGATCATGACTGGCAGATGACCCCTATTGATTTTCAGGTCACTAGGTCAAAGATTAAGGTCACATTGACTCGAAATAGTAAAATGGTTTCCGGATGATAACTCAAGAATGCTTACGCCTAGGATCATGAAACTTCATAGGTAAATTGATCATGACCGGCAGATGACCCCTATTGATTTTCAGCTCACTAGATCAAAGGTCAAGGTCACAGTGACTCAAAATAGTAAAATGGTTTCTGAATGATAACTCAAGAATGCTTACGCCTAGGATCATGAAACTTCATAGCTACATTGATCATGACTGGCAGATGACCCCTATTGATTTTCAGGTCACTAGGTCAAAGGTCAAGATCACAGTGACTTTTAACAGTAAAATGGTTTCCGGATGATAACTCAAGAATGCTTACGCCTAGGATCATGAAACTTCATAGTAACATTGATCATGACTGGCAGATGACCCTTATTGATTGTCAGGTCACTAGGTCAAAGTTCAAGGTCACAGTGATTTGAAACAGTAAAATGGTTTGCGGAGGATAACTCAATAATGCTTATGCCTAGGATCATGAAACTTCATAGGTACATTGATATTGACCGGCAGATGACCCCTATAGATTTTCAGGTCACTAGGTCAAAGGTCAAGGTCACAGTGACTCAAAATAGTAAAATGGTTTCCGGATGATAACTCAAGAATGCTTACGGCTAGGATCACGAAACTTCATAGGTACATTTATCATGACTGGCAGATGACCCCTATTAATTTTCAGGTCACTAGGTCAAAGGTCAAGTTCACAGTGACTCGAAACAGTAAAATGCTTTCCTGATGATAGCTCAAGAATTATTAGGCCTAGGATCATGAAACTTCATAGGTACATTGATCATGACTGGCAGATGACCCCTATTGATTTTCAGGTCACTAGGTCAAAGGTCAAGGTCACAGTGACACAAAACATATTCACACAATGGCTACCACTACAACTGACAGCCCATATGGGGGGCATGCATGTTTTACAAACAGCCCTTGTTTCAAATTGAAATCAAGGTCGCCATGAGTAAAAATAGATTGAATTTTACACAAGGGGGTAACAATGCACATTTTGATTGTCAACCTTTATCAAACTATTTTTTTTCTCTAATTGAAAACCTGGTTTTGTGACATTTTTGTCCCCTGTCTAAACCTGTTGTACAACATTTTGACAGTCGTACTTTCAGGAAAGCATATGATTGTTTTGATCTATGACAACAGAATGAATTAACATTTCAAAACATTAACCTGCAAAAATAAACACATAGACTTTCTTAAATGACCTTGGCCATAAAGATGTTGAATTAATGCATGCATTTCTTTGGTTGACCACAGTACAAACCATTGAATCAGTTGAATACCATGGTGACCAAGACCAATCAAGGTGATGACACAAACTACGATATCCACCATGGTTGACCTTGGTATCCATTGGATACCAGCAAATATCATGGCAATGGTAATTATCATGAACAAATGGTGGATTTTTTTATCTGGAAAGCAAGAAATATTAATTCTCATTTACAGAATTCAATATTTGTTGCTGGTAATAAGTATGCTTACGTCTGTATGTACTACTTTTTGATAAATTGAAACAGGAAATAGGTCATCATGCAGTGTGTGTCAAGTAGGTATATTTCATGGCAAAAACAAGTAATACTTTATCTTAACGGAAATACATATTATGATAGCAATTCTTAGTTAAGTACATGAGATAAAGTATCACTAAGGATTTGTAAACAGCTCTGACGTCAACAGGCATGTATGCACAGGAAAGAGTATTTGTCAGAAAACAATAATGAACATCCTGTCATCATAGTTGATTAATAAGACATGTGTTAGTCCTTGAGCCAAACAAATTATTGTGTCACGCATGATTTGTTCTTGACTTGAGTACATTTCATTTAAATGCTTATGTGTTTCAGAAATCAGTTTTAGGAATGTTGCATAAAATTATGTAGATTTTTGTTAATATTTATGTAATTAGTAGGGTGGGGGAAAATACAAGATGTGGATGCTTGCAATGTTAAATACATGTACAACAAAAATGAGTACAGAAAACCAAAAAACAAAGTCATGTTTGTTTGTACTTTCAGATCAATACGAGCCACCAAAGCCAGTGAACATACAGTCATAGTCGCAGTCACCAAAAAACAGTAAGTACATTATCTTTATCTGATAGTGTCAAAAGTGATTAAAATTAAATATTGCAAAGCAAAAAATTCATTATAATGACAGTGTCAGGGCTTAATGAATGGACTTAGTTTCCAGCTTCAAATACCTCTAATTTGTCAATAAGGACCACTCATAATATTAAACTTTCCTACAAAAGGATGCGTGGCTTTTTAATATGTTGATACTGTGGAGAAGTAAGTGTTGAAATTGATTATGCCATGCATGGAAAATATTTACAATTTTAGCAATATACCTTGATTGTATATTGATACAAAAACTTATTTATAACAACTAAGACAAACCAAAGAAAAAGACCCCACTTTTGTAGGAAAGGACTCCTCTAAATATCAACCACTTGAGCCGTGCAGACTCCTAAATATCAACCACTAAAGTCCTGTGGACCCATTAATATCAACCACTGGAGCTGTGTAGACCCTTAAATATCAGCCAATTGAGTCATGTGGATCCTTAAATATCAACCGATTGAGTCCTATGGACACCTAAAGATCAACCACTTGAGGTCTATGGACACCTAAATAGCATCCACTTGAGTCATGTGGACACCTAAATATCAACCACTTGAGATATATGGACACCTACATAGCAACCACTTGAGCCATGTGGGCCACTAAAGATCAACCACTTGAGGTCTATGGATACCTAAATAGCAACCACTTGAGCCATGTGGACCCCTAAATAGCAACCACTTGAGTCATGTGGACACCTAAATATCAACCACTTGAGTCATGTGAAAACCTAAATATCAACCACTTGAGGAGTATGGACACCCAAATATCAACTTTGAGGTCTATGGAGACCTAAATAGCCACCACTTGAGCCATGTGGACCCCTAAAGATCAACCACTTGAGGTCTATGGACACCTAAATAGCAACCACTTGAGTCATATGGACACCTAAATATTAACCACTTGAGTCATGTGGACACCTTAATTTCAACCACTTGAGCCATGTGGACCCCTAAATATCAGCCACTTGAGGTCAATGGACACCTAAATAGTAGGGCTGTCACGATACGCCGTGAGCGTACCGCGGTATATCGTGGTACGGCAACACTGTATCGCGGTACGTACCGCGATATTTTACAGAATATGTATCTGTGAAGAAAACAGCAGAATAACAAGTTTTACAAACTTTATTAAACTCAATAATCAGAAAACACTGATATCATAGTATGACTAGAAACTAGAAACTGTAAAAGAAACTGTAATAAACTTGATAGAAGTAGTCATTGTTATTGTTCGCGTCTTTTTCTAAAATGTCCGCCACGTTGTTTACAATAGCTGTGACTACGATCTGTGTAAATCGAACGCTTCAAGGGCATGTTCAAAATGCGGAGTCAGCGTATTGAAAATCCGTAGCGTTCTGACTCTTCCTCGACTTATTCAGAATCTTAAGATAACATGATTCGGAAGTGCCATGCTTTGAACGATCGATATACTAAAGAAAGAAAATAAGAAATAGAATAAACATCTTTTGGATAATTATGAACTTATTTGCAATGGAAATCTGTCCCTAATTCCAAAAATGGTACGGACCCATACATTGCCGTATTTTAAACATGAAAGGTAAACATCTACAAGTGGAAGCGCTTGCTTGACCTGGATATTAACGGATTATTTATTTAGCCCCTTTGAACCGCTTCTACATTTTTCAAAACGATATCTATATCAAAATAATTATGTAATGTATTTATATCTGTGCTAATATCATAATATTAAAAAAACCGGTGCGGCAACGCCGTACCGCGGTGCGATTTTTTTCACAACATGCACCGCGATATACCGGTATACCGGTGAATCGTGACAGCCCTACTAAATAGCAACCACTTGAGTCATGTGGACACCTAAATATCAACCACTTGATATCTATGGACTCTTAAATAGCAACCACTTGAGCCATGTGGACCCCTAAAGATCAACCACTTGAGGTCTATGGACACCTAAATAGCGACCACTTGAGTCATGTAGACACCTATATATCAACCACTTAAGTCATGTGGACACCAAAATATAAACCACTTGAGTCCTATGGACACCTAAATAGCGACCACTTGAGTCCTGTGGACCCCTAAATATCAACCATTTAATTCTATGGACACCTAAATATTAACCACTTGAACCATGTTTACCCCTAAATATCAACCATTTAATCATTTGGACCCCTAAATAGCAACCACTTGAGTCATGCGGACACCTAAATAGCAACCACTTGAGTTGTGTGGACCCTAAAGATCAACCACTTGAGGTCTATGGACACATAAATAGCAACCACTTGAGGCCTATGGACACCTTAATAGCAACCACTTGAGTCATGTGGACACCTAAAGGTCAACCACTTGAAGTCTATGGACACCTAAATAGCAACCACCTGAGGCCTATGGACACCTAAATATCAACCACTTGAGTATTGTGGACCCCTAAATATCAACCATTACATTCTGTGGACCCCTAAATATCTACCAATTGAGTCATGTTGACCTCCAAATATCAACCAATGGAGGCCTCTCACCACCTAACTGTCAACCAATTTAGTCCTGTGGATATCAAATATCTATCACTTGAGTCCTGTGGACCATTAAATATCAACCATTTAATCCCGTGGACCCCTAAATATCAACCACTTGAGTCATGTGGACACTTAAATATCAATCATTTAATTGTGTTGACCTCTTAATATCAACCACTTGAGTCATGTGGACACCTAAATATCAACCATTTAATTTTGTGGACCTGTCAATATCAACCACTTGAGTCATGTGGACCTCTTAATATCAATCAATGGAAGCCTGTAAACACATGTCAACCAATTTAGTCATGTGGATATCAGATATCAACCACTTGTGTCCTGTAGACCCAAACATATCAACCATTGGAGGCCTGTTTACATCAAACATATTTTTTATGTTAAACCTCTTATTAAAAAAATATTTTTAAAACATTTAAAACAGCATTTAAAACAGTTTACTTCTGAAACAGTAAACCCACCACAACAAACTGATATTCCTAAATTTGATAGTGTAAAGTTAACCCAAATTTATTCTAATCTCAGTGGCTTGAAGCAATATTGTACAAATGAATCAACCTCATACACAATAGTCATCTTCTTAGATCTCTATCATGCGAAAATGGCTCTTATGCAATACATGTATGTGGCCAGCGTAGCTCCAGACCTGTTTGCACATGTCGTCAGTCTCAGTCATGTGTCTAGTCAGGAGCTACTCTGTCCGTAAATGAGACCAAAACACCTTGCGTTACTTTATATCGGACAGGGTAGCTCCTGACCAGACTGCGAGGATGTTCAGGCTAGCATACATGCCATACGTCCCGGATTGTCCGGGACAGTCCCGGAAATGAAGAACTTGTCCCGCTGTCCCGGAAATCTGTCAAATGTCTCGGAATTTACAAAATCCATATATACATGTACCTTATCTTAGGCTTAACTGCACCTCGAATCTGTGTATATCTGCAGCGTCTCCATGACAATGCCTACCCGAATAGGCAGACTACACTACGTGTCAAAATCGATCAATTAACAGGGGTCCTGTTATCATATCGATTGTCTCACGTTCGCGGTCAAACCGAAAAGGCGGCATTGTTTAATGTGGTTGTTAATTGACTTTAATCTACTACGTCATTATTTCCCGCTGCGTAAGGGCAAAGTTGTTCACACATCTGAAGTCCAACATCGCTGAGTAAAAAATTAAAAGCAGTATGTATTGTGAATTGATTTGAGTTGACGATCTAACGGTACTGTATTGTTGTATTTTTTATTATATAAATGTTATAAATGAATAAAGGCGTATCAACAACTACGCATTACACACCGGTCTTAATAACAATAACGCAGTGACATCACCATCTATGTTTAGAACGCTTACACTGAAAACACGTGGCTTGTATCTAGTAACGGAAGTAGTAATGTTTAATTTGATGTTAATAGTGTATTTCGGATAGGCTTTCGAACTTTTGCAATTAACGATGCGAAACAAAAAAAACGTACCAAAAATGCATATGTCTATAAATATTGCTACATTTTATACATGTCCCGGAAAATCGGCAAAAGTCCCTGACAATTTAACTCAATGTCCCGGAATTGGTCTGAAAATTTATGGCATGTATGAGACTAGACTGGAGCTTAAGACCACTGTGGCTGGCTATGGCATAAGACCCATTTTTGCATGACGCGGCTCCTATATATTTAAACCAATCAAATCTTTAGACACTCTATAATGGCATTTTACAATTTTTATTTCACTCAATCATGATGGTAATAAGTGACAGAAAGCCTCTTGGCAGTATTCTAGATTTTTATCTTTTTAGCTTTGACAATAAAAAACTGTTCATTATCAAACTCAAACATAGTAAAAATCCATGATGGGGAAGAACATTTAAATGTCAAGTTTTCAAGAGCTTCCATTTACGGTACTTCAAAATTAAAGCAACCATGGTGTACAAAATCAATCCAACACGGAAATACAGTTTAACTGGCAAAGTTCTTGGCTAACCTTAAGCTTTGATGTCTTAATGTCACTGTTTTAAATGTGCCCTAATTCATTCTTAAACAGCATAACATTTGTTGTAGGACACATATCATGTAAATACCAAGGATTTGTAGATGTAAGGCTCTGGTTTTATGGCTTATGACAGCATGTCATGTTCCCGTGTCACCTGGTAAAATCTAGGGCAGTAGGCGTAATCTGCTTGTTAAGCTATTTTTTCACAACCTTTCCTGTACGGAATGAATACTGCATGTGTCAGTGAAAACTCTTGTGAAGTACAATTCTTAATACATACTTCTTTGTGCATTTTCATTGTTAACGAGTAGGTGTACAATTGTAATTTTTATTAAGTGAGTATCTTTTTAGATTGTTTTATGACACAATATGAAGTGTGAAAATTGTTCATATGCCATATGCAACCAATGTAGCTGACAAAAATCCAGCCAGTGCATCCGCGCAGTGTGGTCAGGAGCTACCATGTCTGCTATAAAGTCACGCAAGCTTTCATGGCCACTTTAACAGACAGCATAGCTCTTGACCAGACTGTGAACAATGTGCAGGCTGGTCTTAAGGTGCACAGGCTGCATACTGCATAAGACTCATTTTCGCATGATGTGGCTTAATAATACCAAAATTAATGCTGATGTCTTTTGTTGTTGTTTTGATGTTTTGTTTTGTTATACGATTGACCATAAAAATGTGTAGTACAAAATATTAATTATATTAGACCACATCTTGAAGAAATGAAACTTATGCAATTATTTTTTGGGTGATATACACATTGATGATTGTAACTTTTGTAGTTATACATAATTGTCCCGAAAAGTTGAAACAGTTGTGCAACCAGCAACTTATTTGGACTTTAAGAATTTATCGTCATAGTGCAATCTAGAGCAGAGTCATTCAAAACTTGCCAATGTATCAGCTTGCATTGACATAACCTTGAACACGGTTTGTTAATTGCCTTTTGGCTACAGATGTAAGAAACATTCTTGTGTCATATGCAATCATGCATGCTTTTTCATTTTTCATTATTGAATAAGGCCTTTCAAAAATGAAACATGATAAAACAACAACAAAGAAACAACAACTTTTTACAGAAGACAGTGTATGCATGCAGTCCTGATCTATCCAAAATGTGTGTCAGTTTCTTGTGATTAATCTTGCACTTGATGCATTTATGAAATAACAGCAAATACAGGGGAGATGTCTTGCTTTATATGTATGCTAAAAGAATTTTCATGGTGATATTTAATGCATGGAACATACTGGCAAGAATGGTGAAACAAAAACTGTCTGGATTTCTGACTGCAACTTTCACAAGTTGATGTGTTGAGTCATTAGCATTAATTTAAATGGTTGCCCGGTTTTTCTTATTGCCTAAGACACATTTCAATGCTTATTAAGCTTTCAGAAGGAGAAATTCGTCTGAAAATCATGTTTTTGGTTTCAAATGAAGTGGGCATTCAGAAATTGCATATTGGCATTTAACAAGTTAAAATCATCGTATCGTTTTGGGTAGCATATACATGTTAATCCATTTTCATTTTATCCAATTCAATTCAAGATTTCTTATTTACAAAAAATGGTTTACTGTGTATATTAAAAGTTTACTTATGTAATTTTGCAAGCCTGCATATGTGTATACATTGTTATATCCTTAAATATCCTGGGAGTTGAATGAAGGGAGGTATGTGACAAAACACAGAAATGTTTCTTGTAGGTGAATGGGGAGTGGGGGGGGGGGGGGGGGTGTACGTGACAAAGGTCAGGAAAATGTTCTTGACGGTGAGTGGGGGCAGTATGTGACAAAGGTCAGGAAAATGTTCTTGGAGGTGAGTGGGGGGGGGGGGGTATGTGTCAAAGGTCAGGAAAATGTGCTTGAAGGTGAGTGGGGGTGTTTGTGACAAAGGTCATGAAGATGTTCTTGGAGGTGAGTGGGGGATGTCTATGACAAAGGTCAGGAAATGTTCTTGAAGGTGAGTGTGGGTGTATGTGACAAAGGTCAGGAAGATGTTCTTGAAGGTGAGTTGGGGGTGTATATGACAAAGGTTAGGAAAATGTTCTTGGAGGTGAGTGGGGGTGTATATGACAAAGGTCAGGAAAATGTTCTTGAATGTGAGTGGGGTGTATATGACAAAGGTCAGGAAAATGTTCTTGGAGGTGAGTGGCTGTGTATGTGACAAAGGTCAGGGCAATATTCTTGAAGGTAAGTGGGTGTGTATGTGACAAAGGTAAGGAACATGTTCTTGGAGGTGAGGGGGGGGTGTATGTGACAAAGGTCAGGAAAATGTTCATGAAGGTGAGTGGGGGTGTATGTGACAAAGGTCAGAAAAATGTTCTTGGAGGTGAGTGGGGGTGTATGTGACAAAGGTCAGGGCAATGTTCTTGAAGGTGAGTGGGTGTGTATGTGACAAAGGTCAGGACAATGTTCTTGAGGCTGAGTGGGGGTGAATGTGACAAAGGTAAGGAACATGTTCTTGGAGGTGAGTGGGGTGTATGTGACAAAGGTCAGGAATATGTTTTTGGGGGTGTATGTCACAAAGGTCAGGAAAATGTTCTTGAAGGTGAGTGGGGATGTGACAAAGGTCAGGAAAATGTTCTTGGAGGTGAGTAGGGGTGTATGTGACAAAGGTCAGGAAAATGTTCTTGGAGGTAAGAAGGGGTGTATGTGACAAAGGTAAGGAAAATGTTCTTGGAGGTGAGTAGGGGTGTATGTGACAAAGGTCAGGAAAATGTTCTTGGGGATGATTGGGCGGTGTATGTGACAAAGGTCAGGAAAATGTTCTTGGAGGTGAGTGGGGGTGTATGTGACAAAGGTAAGGAAAATGTGCTTGGGGATGAGTGGGGGTTGTATGTGACAAATATCAGGAAAATGTTCTTGGAGGTGTGTGGGGGTGTATGTGACAAAGGTAATGAAAATTTCTTGGAGATAAGTGGGGGTGTATGTGACAAAGTTCAGGAAAATTTTCTTAGAGGTGAGTGGGGTGTATATAAAAAAGGTCAGGAAAATGTTGTTGACGGTAAGTGGGGGTGGATGTGACAAAGGTCAAAGACAATTTTCTTGGAGGTGAGTGGGGGTGCATGTGACAAAGGTCAGGAAAATGTTCTTGTAGGTGAGTGGGGGAAAGATGTTACTAAGGTAAGGAAAATGTTCTTGGAGGTGAGTGGGGAGGTGTATGTATCAAAGGTCAGGAAAATGTTCTTGAAGGTGAGTGGGGGAGTTTGTGACAAAGGTCAGGAAAATGTTCTTGAAGGTGAGTGGGGTTGTTTGTGACAAAGGTCAGGAAAATGTTCTTGAAGGTGAGTGGTGGATGGATGTTACTAAGGTAAGGAAAATGTTCTTGGAGGTGAGTGGGGAGGTGTATGTGACAAAGGTCAGGAAAATGTTCTTGAAGGTGAGTGGGGGAGTTTGTGACAAAGGTCAGAAAATGTTCTTGAAGATGAGTGTGGGGTGTTTGTGACAAAGAACAGGAAAATGTTCTTGAAGGTGATCGGTGGATGGATGTGACTAAGGTAAGGAAAATGTTCTTGGAGGTGAGTGGGGGGTGTGTATGTGACAAAGTTCAGGAAAATGTTTTTGAAGGTGAGTGGGCGGTGTTTGTAACAAAGGTCAGGAAAATGTTCTTGAAGGTGAGTTGGTGGAGTGTTTGTGACAAAGGTCAGGAAAATGTTTTTGAAGGTGAGTGGGGGTGTTTGTGACAAAGGTCAGGAAAATGTTCTTGAAGTTGAGTGGGTGTGTGTTTGTGACAAAGGTCAGGAAAATGTTCTTGAAGGTAAGTGGGGGGTGTATGTGACAAAGACAGGAAAATGTTCTTGAAGTTGAGTGGGTGGGTGTTTGGTACAAAGGTCAGAAAAATGTTCTTGAAGGTGAGTGGGGGTGTATGTGACAAAGGTCAGGAAAATGTTCTTGAAGGTGAGTGGGGGTGTGTGTGGGGGGATGTGAGAGGATGAGTGTCCGGGGTTGTGACAAAAGTCAGAAAAAGGTTTTTGAAGGGGAATGTGTGTGTGGGGTTGGTATGTTACAAAAGTTAGATTAATGACCAATAGTAAACAGGTACCAGTAAAACAGCAACATATAACTTTGACCTTGTATGTTTAAGTTGGACCACTTCTGTGAAGCTTTAATTGTTCTGTTTTTTTTTTCATTTTAATTGCGTTTTTTTTACATTATTTTTTTTATACAATTAAGATTGTTTTGTTTGGTTGCATTGCTTGTTATAACTCTGATATGATTAAGCCTAACTAATACAATTAAGAATAGGTTTTCATGGCATGCTTTGTAATTAATGTAATAGGTTTTGAAAGTGTGTGTTGTGTTTTTATACATAGGTTTACATTCTGCAGTTTAATAAATTGATATGCAAAATACATGAGAAACTCTTATTATTTTTTCTGTTGAATAACATTATTACATAGAAATAAAATTATCTTATTTGAAGGGTCTTTATTTATAATTAGTTATAGAAATGATTTTATTTTACATTCATTAATTCATGCTAATGCTTAAATTTTTTTAGGTTTCAAATAAGCAACATGTACTCTGACACGCAAAACAATATATATAAAATTAAACATTATAAATTAATTTATGGCATTGAATAATTCATCTAAAAATTTGCTATCTATCCGTGTTGAATCCGCAGATTTCAGTGGTAATTTACAACTGGCAACAGATGCTGTTGTTTAGTTCACACCTTGAGGTGAGCCATGAGTGAATGGTTCTGAACAATTAACACTTGAGGCCCAATAATCAACTGACTTGGGAATAAACAAGTTGTTGATAATGAACACTGAAAGATAACATCAGCCCAGAAAGTAGGTCCGTTCTGTTCAGTGGATAAAATTGCAAGAAAACAATTATTATTTACGTATTTTATGTTGTGTTTGTTGTATATAATTTAAAGAGAGTATTCATCATTTACTGTTTTATAGTGCTCTTTCATATATTGTGTGTTTAAAAAAAAAAAATATTTATGAAGTAAAAAAAGTCCTTTGTTATAAGTTTTAATTGCATAGTATTTTTAAATACATTGCAAGGTTATTTATTTTACCCAAGTTTTATTGTGTAAAGAATGCATCTATTTTGTACTGTCTGCCAAATAGATATAGTTCAGCAAAGAGATTATTCAATATGGCTGGCAAAGCAGCAGTCTGCAAAAAGGAGTGTGTTTCCTGAGTAGCAATATCTGCCAAATAAAAACTGTAGTTGTTACATTTTCCAAAAATAATTATGATTATTTTACCATACAACTATGCCTAAAATAGTCTTGCAAACATAATTTTGGGGGTCCATATTTATAGAAAGCAATAAATGTAGTGCATGGAAATAGTAAATGTGTTGGGGAATAATTAGTATGTTGGTATTTTGTTTCTTTCAGCATCCATACAGATAAAGAGGAGCCCTCCATATTACCTCTGCTGAAAGCCGGGTTCAGCCGGGTAGGTACATAGGGACACCACCCAAAGAAACGAAAAAAATGAGCCTAGCTTTGGGAAAACCGGTTTTAATGCATGTGCGTTAAAAGTTTTCCCAGAACAGCCTAATCATGAACTATACTTTCCACTGAATTTTTTTTTCAGCTAAGAAGAGACTTCCTTCAAACTAAAAATACCATAAAAGCAGGAAGTGTTGCTCCAAATTAGCCAGATTTTATGAGCAGCATTAAAACTAGTTTTCGAAGAGAAAGGCTCAATATCATTATTGCAACAGTTGATTTGACTAAGTCAGGTTTTCCTTGTTATTTATCATGGTTTCCTTATTCACCACTGAATGGCTCTTCTGGCCAGTTAGGAACCATTCCTTCAAATATATTACGGTTTGTTCAGGGTGTGTTATCCCAGAAGAATAGAAATCAAAATGCAGCAAAGTCAAAGCTTATTCAATACTTGCCAAAATGTGTCATTTAATTGAGCCTCATCATGTGTCACATGCATCCCGTGAAGCTACAGACCAGCCTGCACATGCAGCCCATGTAGCTACAGACCAGCCTGCACATGCAGCCCATGTAGCTACAGACCAGCCTGCCTTGTGTCACATGCAGCCCATGTAGCTACAGACCAGCCTGCACAGTCTGGTCTGGAGCTGCCCTGCCTGCTAAGCTAGCCGAATATGCTATAAGACCCATTTTTGCATTACACAACCCCATTGTGTCAGTGTTGATAGATAAACAACACTTAGATACCCCGTTTTTACAAACTCATCAATGTTGAAAATAAAGTTACTTACTACAGTATCTTACTTCGCTAATAAGTCATTATATGTAAGATAACTTTTCTTTAAGGATAGTGTGCTCTGCATTAATTTTAAGCTCTCAAAACAAGACAAATCACAAGTTAACTATGCATCTTATGAAATTGACATTGAAAAATGTAAAAAATTGAGTTAAAAGGCTATATTGAAAGAAACAAAAACCTTGAACACTGTTTTTAATTTCACTGATATTAATGCCTCATATTGTGAAAAGACATAAGCCTATGTTGATATTGTTGTTATTGTTGTTGGCTTTCTCTTGTTGAGGCATGTTAGCCATGCATTGCATAGCTTGCAATAGAAACTGCAGTAAACATAGGGATGAATGAGGATAACCATGTATGTCTGTCAGATAGAGGTTATGTTAGTAATCACAATCATGTTTCATCATCTATTCATGAACCACTGTATGTATTTATTAGGACTGCCAGATTAACTCGAGAAGCCAATATATTAAATAGCTACTAGAAACTTGTAAAAAGTTACAAACAAAGCTATTCACGTTTCCAGTAAAAGATTATTTGGTATGGGATAGTTCTAAGCAAATGGCAAAATATTTGGTTAGAATGTTGTTTCTTTGCACAACAAGTCTATATTAAGCTCCATTGCACTAAACTTTGCTGATTTACATTCAGTCCAAGTCACATACGCCTACACTGCTTTTGGATGATGTCGGTCAGATTATTCCTGAAAATGTGGAATTATAAGTTTAGATGGCCTGTCTATTGGAATTTTGCGAGACTTTGATGAGCAGAATTTTGATTGGGTGGCGATGATTGTTTGCATCTGTCGTTTTTGACATCATTCGGGATTACTTAGGATGACTGGCTGAATACTGTCGCATACTGTTCTTTCATTGCAATAAGGGATTTTTTTCTCCAAGGTAGTTGAACTTGTTAAGAAAAATCAACTTTGGATATTTTCAAAGTCATTTTGTTTAATGGCGTTTAAGGAGATCAGTGTTTTACTGGCTGTTGCTGGTAGTATCTTAATAATAATTTAGACATGGGGGTCTTAATGAATTTTCTTTAAACATAATGCAAATTTTCTTTAAATTTCTGTGACCTGTTTTATTAAAATGTTGCTTTATTTCGACTATTTAAAACCTTATAGATTTGTAAGTGAACATAATTTACCGAAAATACAAAAGTCTGTGAACAAATCCCTTAAATTATAAAAGCAACCCTTATACCCAGCATATTTGTGAACTATGAATCAGTTTTGTTTAGCTCATATGAGCACTATGTGCTCATGGAATGCTTTTACCATCAACTTGTGTCTGTTGTTATCCCCAGCCATAGGAGGAGGGATATTGTTTTGGCGTTGTCTGTCTGTCTGTCCGTCTGTCTTTCCGTCCGTCCGTCCGTCCAGAGTCATATTTTGGAAGTGCTTTGGCAAATTTCATTGAAACTTGGTATGAGTATATATATGGGTAAGAGGATGATGCACCCCAAACAGCATTGTACTACATCTGTTAATAACTGAGTTATTGCCCTTTGTATCTTGAAAAAATGCTTTTTAATATAAGCTTAGAGCTTTTTCTCTACTAACACATGAGCCAGAGCCATGAAACTTGCCATAGTTGTTCTCAATCATCTGAGGGTGCTTCACATTCAACACCCATTATCCTAGGGGCTAAAGTCAAGGTCACACATTGAGGTCAAAGGTAACAAATTTGATGAATTATCATTATTTAGTCATTCCTTTACTATGCATGAAGGGATTCTGTAATAACTGTCCACAATTGTTCTCCATTATCTAGCTGTGCGTCAAATATAAGATCCAGGTTGCTAGGGTGATGGTCAAAGTCACACACAAAGGTCATAATCACACATTTTTAGCTCAGCGTTTTCAGAGAAAACCCGAGTTATTGTCATAGCCAGCTCGCCGTCCGCCGTCTGCCGTCCGCATCATGCTAAAACCTTAATATTGGCTCTAAAATCAAAGTGCTTCCACCTACAACTTTGAAACTTCATATGTAGATGCACCTTGATGAGTTCTACACGCCACACCCATTTTGGGGTCACTAGGTCAAAGGTCAAGGTCACTGTGACCTCTCAAAAATTAAAAAAAATCTGACAAGCTTTCATTTATTCAAAACTGCACCCGTAGCCGAGCGTGGCACGCGTTATGCGGTGCTCTTGTTTTTAGCTGGAATGAGCACAAAATGCTCATTGAATGCTTTTAACATCAACTTGTTTCCGTTGTTCGTCATCCGTTTTGCATTGTCTGTCGTGGGTGGCAAACATTGAACTTGGGAATACTCTAAAGGTCACATTAATAGCCCAATCTTTAAAAATTTGTTCGCATGATATCTCTGAGAGTTTGAATCTGTGTAATGGGGAGTAAAAATAAGGTCACTATGTCAATTTAAAGAAAAAGCTTGTGAACGCTTTAGAAATGATATTTGTGTATACTCTTTACTACTCTTTTTAAGGACATTTGTTGTATTAATATCTCAGAGTTAACAAATGTATACAGTCCATTGAAAAACATGGCTGCGAGGTATTCTTATATGCCTATAGTGAATATCAAATTCTGAGCACTCCAGGAGTTACTAAATTTTTCAAAACCTTTGTTCTTATAATGTCTCTTCTGAGTTGCATAAAAATTTATATGCTAAATTGACTATCAAACAAGCTCCTCAAAGTTTTCAGGAGCCCATATTATGTATATAAAGATACATATTGATTACGAATGCGTCACTTCCCGTTTTTCATTTTACACTCCTATTGACACATATTGATCTTTCAGAAAATCGCAAGAAGTTCAATAATGAACCCTGCAGATTTCTACTCTTGCTTTACAACTTTTCAGCAGCTGAGGCTAAATATTAATAAAGCATTGAAGAGTTCTCTGTAGAAAACATAATTAATAATCAACAGGTAGGGTCCAATTTGCATTTAAAATAATATGGTTTGCCATGGGTCTCAAACATCTCTATTGTCTGCTACATCCTTACTGCATCAGTGCTTTGATAATATCCCTATATCTTCATTGAAATCCAATCATGAATAACAGCTGATCACGCCGGGTATGCGGATACTTTGATAACAGATGGCACTTCGATACCAGATAACAACAAAACCCACGCGCAGGAGTTGAGTTCTTCAGCTTTTTTGCATTTGTGTTCTGTTCATTTGGTTTTTAGACATGTAACATTGTTTGGTTGATTAATGGTATAGTACTTCGTATTGCGGAGCAAGAAAGTCGCGGAAAAAAACAGTGGATTATAAAAAAAGAGATAACATTTCATCGATAATCGTCATAAATTCGACGATCAGTACGTATTTCAACAAAATAAAAATACTTGGAAATAAATCAAGAACTTGCCAACTGATCGAAATAAAAGATCAATATGTCCATTAATGTTACAATATGTTAAATTTTAGTTGAATAATGTATTTGAGGAAATTCAAATGTTTTAAGAGTCGGATGCCAAATTTTCATGGACCCTTCTTTTACCGATCATCTCAAAGACAATGGCACTTCGATTCCAGATGATTCGACACTTTTTACCAGATATTACACACTCTATTTAGTGAATCTGAAATCTGAAATGCAGAATTTGCTGTGGAATACTGCTATAGTAAGGAGGCAATAAATAAAAATGTATGTACTGACGTAAATTAAAAACGAATTACCGAAACATGTTCTTATCCCTTTGGAATAGAATATGATAATACAAGGGAAAGGGAAGTGTAAAGCACAATATAAAGGGAGTTTTCCTATCTCTTTTAAATTTTGTGGCTACGCATTAGTATCGCCTTCATGATGCGATTCTAATGAGCACCAATGACAAAAGATTTTCTAGAGTCCTGCTATAAGTTCAATTGAACACAGTCGTGTTGATCCACATGATCCGTTGTATTTTCAATTCTCTTTTTATGTCCCCCACTATAGTA
Source organism: Dreissena polymorpha (assembly GCF_020536995.1). Classification (NCBI taxonomy): domain Eukaryota; kingdom Metazoa; phylum Mollusca; class Bivalvia; order Myida; family Dreissenidae; genus Dreissena; species Dreissena polymorpha. The sequence continues at coordinate 139,166,606 of NC_068358.1, read as the reverse complement.
GTGGGGGACATATTGTTTTTGCCCTGTCTGTCTGTTGGTCTGTTGGTCTGTTTGGCCCAACTTTAACATTTTGCAATAACTTTTGCTATATTGAAGATAGCAACTTGATATTTGGCATGCATGTGTATCTCATGAAGCTGCACATTTTGAGTGGTGAAAGGTCAAGGTCAAGGTCATCCTTCAAGGTCAGAGGTCAAATATATGTGGCCCAAATCGCTCATTTTATGAATACTTTTGCAATATTGAAGATAGCAACTTGATATTTGGCATGCATGTGTATCTCATGGAGCTGCACATTTTGAGTGGTGAAAGGTCAAGGTCAAGGTCATCCTTCAAGGTCAGAGGTCAAATATATGTGGCCCAAATCGCTTATTTTATGAATACTTTTGCAATTTTGAAGATAGCAACTTGATATTTGGCATGCATGTGTATCTCATGGAGCTGCACATTTTGAGTGGTAAAAGGTCATGGTCAAGGTCATCCTTCACAAAGTCAAGGTCATCCTCCAAGGTCAAACGTCATATAGGGGGACATTGTGTTTCACAAACGCATCTTGTTTTAATTCTCAATTTACCACTTAAAAACATGTTTATTATTTAGACAATTATTTTCGGTCGTCACTTGAAATATATTACTTCAGAAATAAGCATTTGAATCTTATTAGCTCATCTATTTTTTGAAAAAAAATTATGAGCTATTGTCATTACCTTGTCGTTGGCGTCCGGTTAAGTTTTGCGTTTAGGTCCACTTTTCTCAGAAAGTATCAATGCTATTGCATTCAAACTTGGTACACTTACTTACTATCATGAGGGGACTGGGCAGGCAAAGTTAGATAACTCTGGCATGCATTTTGACAGAATCATATGCCCTTTTTATACTTAGAAAATTGAAAATTTTGGTTAAGTTTTGTGTTTAGGTCCATTTTATTCCTTAAGTATCAAAGCTATTGCTTTCATACTTGCAATACTTACTAACTATCATAAGGGGACTGTGCAGGCAAAGTTATGTAACTCTGACTGGCATTTTGACAGAATTATGTGCCCTTTTTATACTTAGAAAATTGAAAATTTGGTTAAGTTTTGTGTTTAGGTCCACTTTATTCCTACAGTATCAAAGCTATTGCTTTCATACTTGCAACACTTATTAACTATCATAAGGGGACTGTGCAGGCAAAGTTATGTAACTCGACTGGCATTTGGACGGAATTATGGGCCCTTTATACTTAGTAAATTGAAAATTTGGTTAAGTTTTGTGTTTTGGTCCACTTTACCCCTAAAGTATCATAAATATTGCTTTCATACTAGGAACACTCGCAAACTATCATAAGGGGACAGTAAAAGGACAACCTGCATAACTCTGGTTGTGATTTTTACGGAATTATGGCCCTTTTTTGACTTAGTAACTTTGAATATATGGTTACATTTTGTGTTTTGATGCACTTTACTTCTAAAGTATCAAGGCTATTGCTTTCAAACTTTAAATACTTTCATGCTATCATGAGGTTACTGTACCTGGCAAATTGAATTTTACCTTGACCTTTGAATGACCTTGACTCTCAAGGTCAAATTATTAAATTTTGCTAAAATTGCCATAACTTCTTTATTTATGATTAGATTTGATTGATACTTTGACAAAACTACTCTTACCTGACATACGACAATAGACTCCATCCAAACCATCCTCCATGCCCTCCCCCCCCCCAATTTTTTTTTGTTGAAACGGTTAAAAAACACAAATATTTATTTTTATTATTTTATTTTTGAAATACCGTCCAACCATCGCACCCAAAAATCCCCTCCCCACCACCCCCCCCCCCCCCTAAATTTTTTTTTTTTTTTTTAAGATCATCTCACAAATGACCACCACACCCTCACACTATACCCCCCCCCCCCATCCCCCCCCCCAAAAAAAAATAATTTTTATTTTGCATTTTTTTTCCGCATTTTTGGAAGATAATGTTATAAATGTCCACACCCACACACTATACACCCCTCTTCACTCCTCCCCTCCCTCCTTTGTGATTGAAATTGAGCGTCCCTTCACCTTTAAAAAGAAAATAGATGAGCGGTCTGCACCCGCAAGGCGATGCTCTTGTTTTAAATTTGCACTTATAATATTAATTATATAAATTAATAGTAATAAGATTTTCGAAAACGAACAACACCATTGGTTATATTTTACTTGTATATGCAATTATGTTATACATAGATTCCCAATGTGTCGAGCTTGACAATGCAAATTGATTCATACTTCAAAATGTTTGGTAAGAATAGCGATAATATACATAAATGCATTTCAGGTAGAAGATAAAACTTGGTTATCAGAGTGCCCAATTTGTTGATAGTCTCTGTTATCAGAAGTGCTGGGGAAAAAAACCCTACCATTCTTCCGTGATGTTTTTCTTTGCAATAGAAAATGATACACCATTTATAAACTCGACCAGGCGCCTTGTCTAAAAAACTTATCTTTATGATATAACTTTAAAAAAAAACTTATGAACTTACCTCTCGCGTGTTGCTTTTTATGTTATCTGGTATCGAAGTGCCATCTGTTATCAAAGTATCCGCATGCCCAGCATGCTGATGTATACCGATATATAAAGCGGATTGCATTGGAAGGGAAGAAAAAAATGGCTTAGGCAGTCCATATATTCTATGATCGATCGATGAATTAATAACTTAAAAACATGTATTGAATATCAGAGCTGTATTAAAACGCACAGCGATGCCAAATGAAATAGTTTATTATGCAGGCATCAAAGACTTAGAAGATTAATAGGGTTGATAAAAGGTGTAGATAGGTGGCAAGAGATATCAATTTCATAGAGTGTGAGGCATTATACACATGTTTTGTGTATTGAAGATAAATGATCATTGGGTGACTGGGGCAGTAGTGGGTAGATGACGTGGTCTGCAACCATGGAAATGGTTCCAAAAATTGGGACATAATGAAAAATTAGAGCTTTAATTTCATTTTGATATGCTTAATTAATCTCAATTTTTAGTTGCTTGCTTTGTGAGGCATTTCTCTTTATTGTTTGATTTACATTTTGAAATTATGATTGAGTTATCTTGCACATTTTTTGGGACGTCTTTTCTTCTTGCACAAAATGCCATCTTGAAGCTTGTTTTATTCTCTTTTTGATCATGGTATAATGTGACAAGCTCAACATATCACTCATGTGATATATACATCAGACTATTTTGTATAATTCTAATAACTAGTCACTAATCCTATTGTATTTCTGATGTATTTTGCGTAATACTGTAAGCTCCGAGATCCAGTAAATCCAGCACTAGTTTGTGAATCTATTGATCCAATATTTATTGCGGAATAGCCAGAAAAATATAATTGATAGGCATAGTCTAGCTTGACACTTGTTCGTTAATATCTGACGTATTTGCATTTTGTGACATATCACCGAGAGCAGATATTTGGTAATCTATTTTCTCGATTCCATGACATGACTTTGAAGGAATTTATTCATTTTCTTGTCAGTGGATGGTTTTGCCAACATTTCAATCAATACAGCTCCTGGCTCTGAGCAAATCTTGTTAGTCGTTGATGTCATAAGGAAAGACATTGTATACCGTCTATCTGGTAAATTGCATATTGGAATAATTGCCAAGGAACCCAGAAGATGACAGCGTTTTTTTTTATATATCTGCAGACATTTTTTTGCTGGTTTGATGTTTAATAATTTTATTCATAAAATGGAATGCTCTGATATCTTTGGCATGTTAGGAGAAAAACTTTGTTAATTGGCCAATTTGCTTAGTTACAACATTTGGTAATATTTGCTATAATTAGGATAGAAAAGAAATTGATATTTATTTTACTATGGGTAAAGTGGTTTATAATTAAGTGTGAAAAAGTGTAAAATGAATAATCATGATGAAACTTATGAAGATTGTTTTTCTTAACAATACCTTGGACATTAGTAGGAAGGTGTGTCACTTTGTCCACACACTAGGTCACTGGGTCAAACTTATAAAAAACACTAGTTGTAGAAGCTGTAGAAGCCACATTTAACCCATTTATGCCTAGTGGACTCTCCCATCCTTCTAAATTGGATTAATTTATTTCCAAAATTAGGGATGTCTAGTATATTTATTTCTATATTTAGAATATTTCTCACAGAAATTGCTTTAAGCAAACAGCGCAGACCCAGATGAGACGCCGCATCATGTGGCGTCTCATTTGGGTCTACGCTGTTTGCCAAGGCCTTTTTTTCTAGACGCTAGGCATAAATGGGTTAAGATTCAATCTCAATAAAACCGAGTCAGCATTTTCATCTTGACACTATTTAGTTAGAAAAACCTTGTTACCCCTCTAGAAGCAACATTTTTGATTCAATATTGATAACACTTATAATATTATGTCTAGCAACACTGACAGTGGTTTCACTCATCTTCACCATCCAAAAGTCATGTTTGTAAGGCAAAGGAAAGGACATAATAACCATACAAGACAGGACAATAAAAATGACTACTTAGATTATAAAGCCATGAAGTATATGCAGATATTTAAGTTATTGATTTTATCAATTAACTTGTAAAATATGGATTTACTGATAATGAATATTGTATGAAGTGCTAGTGTAAAAAAAAAAATCAATTGATTTAGAGAACCAGAATTTATTTAAATAAGTGAATGACATGAACATGCATAATTTTTATTCCCCCCTTCGAAGAAGAGGGGGTATATTGCTTTGCACATGTCGGTCTGTCGGTCGGTCTGTCGGTCGGTCCGTCCACCAGGTGGTTTCCGGATGATAACTCAAGAACGCTTGGGGCTAGGATCATGAAACTTCATAGTTACATTGATCATGACTCGCAGATGACCCCTATTGATTTTCAGGTCACTAGGTCAAAGGTCAAGGTCATGGTGACCCGAAATAGTGAAATGGTTTCTGGATGATAACTCAAGAACACTTATGCCTAGGATCATGAAACTTCATAGGTACATTGATCATGACTCGCAGATGACCCCTATCGATTTTCAGGTCACTAGGTCAAAGGTCAAGGTCACGGTGACCGGAAATAGTAAAATGGTTTCCGAATGATAACTCAAGAACGCTTATGCCTAGGATCATGAACAGTGCTCCAGCTAGGCCTAAATCGAAGGGTGCCGCGCCCTGCCCTCCCGAACCTCCGCCCTGCCCCCCCTGAACCTCCGCCCCCCCCCCCCCCCCCCCCCTCCAAAAAAAAAAATTTTTTTTTTTTTTTTACATATGATAATTCATAAATCTCTTATAACATTGTAATTAGTTTAATCCTCATTGTAGACATTATATTTGAATGGTTTAAACATGGGAATAATACAATTATTTATAACATATAAATTAACATGCAATAGGAAGCATTCCAGAAAGAACCGCGCGCTCAAACGTGCCCTTTTGACAAAATACTGCGCATCGAAAGTGCTCTTTTGACAACATACTGCGCGTCGAAAGTGCCCTTTTGACAAAAAAGCCCCCCTGCCCTTTTCAAATCCTAGCTGGAGCACTGATGAAACTTCATAGGTACATTGATCATGACTCGCAGATGACCCCTAATGATTTTCAGGTCACTAGGTCAAAGGTCAAGGTCATGGTGACCGGAAATAGTAAAATGGTTTCCGGATGATAACTCAAGAACGCTTATGGTTAGGATCATGAAACTTCATAGGTAAATTGATCATGACTGGCAGATGACCCCTATTGATTTTCAGGTCACTAGGTCAAAGGTCAAGGGCAAGGTGACCCGAAATAGTAAAATGGTTTCTGGATGATAACTCAAGAATGCTTATGCCTAGGATCATGAAACTTGATAGGTAGATTGATCATGACTCGCAGATGACCCCTATTGATTTTGAGGTCACTAGGTCAAAGGTCAAGGTCACGGTGACCCGAAATAGTAAAATGGTTTGCAGATGATAACTCAAGAACGCTTATGCCTAGGATCATGAAACTTGATAGGTACATTGATCATGACTGGCAGATGACCCCTATTGATTTTCAGGTCACTAGGTCAAAGGTCAAGGTCACAGTGACCCAAAATAGTAAAATGGTTTCCCGATGATGACTCAAGAAAGCTTATGGCTAGGATCATGAAACTTCATAGGTACATTGATCATGACTTGCAGATGACCCCCATCAATTTTCAGGTCACTAGGTCAAAGGTCAAGGTCACATTGACAAAAAACATATTCACACAATGGCTGTCACTACAACTGAGAGCCCATATGGGGGGCGTGCATGTTTTACAAACAGCCCTTGTTAGTTTAGAATTGCATTTTACAAGGTTTGAAAGAGTGCATCATTTAGGATCAGTAGCGATGTAAAGTCATAAAACCTGCCATAATATTTTCTTAAGTCTGTTTGGCATGTTTTTTGTTGTTTGTTTGGTGGGAAAGAGAGCAAAAAGTTCTCTTTAAATATTCAGATCCTGTTACACAATATGAGTAATTGACAATGTTTTCTGTCACAATAACTTTTAGGCTGTTATCCTTACAGTTTTAAAATGATATTAAATATTCATAGCACCATAATGTTCATTGTATCTCTGCATTATGATTTATGCAAAGCATGTATGATAACACTGACATCCATCCAGGACATGCACTGATACTCATATTGCTTGTGATGTGGCCACAGCTATTGATACAATCCCATTATGATCCAGATTTTTATTCAGAACTGTTTTACAGTGTGACAGTTGTTTCTTGTGTGACAATCAGGTAGTATTTTTTTGTGTGACAGTCAGGTAGTAGTTTTGTGTGTGACAGCCAGGTAGTAGTTTCCTGTGTGACAGTCAGGTAGTAGTTTCTTGTGTGACAGTAAGGTAGTAGTTTCTTGTGTGACAGTCAGGTAGTAGTTTCTTGTGTGACAGTCAGGTAGTAGTTTCGTGTGACAGTCAGGTAGTAGTTTCTTGTGTGACAGTAAGGTAGTAGTTTCTTGTGTGAAGTCAGGTAGTAGTTTCTTGTGTGACAGTAAGGTAGTTTAAGTTTCTTGCGTGACAGTCAGGTAGTAGTTTTTGTGTGACAGTCAGGTAGTTGTTTCTTGTGTGACAGTAAGGTAGTAGTTTCCAGTGTGACAGTAAGGTAGTAGTTTATTGTGTGACAGTAAGGTAGTAGTTTCTTGTGTGACAGTCAGGTAGTAGTTTCTTGTGTGACAGTAAGGTAGTAGTTTCTTGTGTGACAGTCAGGTAGTAGTTTCTTCTGTGACAGTCAGGTAGTAGTTTCTTGTGTGACAGTAAAGTAGTAGTTTTTTGTGTGACAGTCAGGTTGTAGTTTCCAGTGTGACAGTCAGGTAGTAGTTTCTTGTGTGACAGTAAGATAGTAGTTTCTTGTGTGACAGTCAGATAGTAGTTTCCTGTGTGACAGTCAGGTAGTAGTTTCTTGTGTGACAGTAAGGTAGTAGTTTTGTGTGTGACAGTCAGGTAGTAGTTTCTTGTGTGACATTAAGAAGGTAGTTGATTGTGTGACAGAACGGTAGTAGTTTCCAGTGTGACAGTCAGGTAGTAGTTTCTTGTGTGACAGTAAGGTAGTAGTTTCTTATGTGACAGTCAGATAGTAGTTTTCAGTGTGACATTAAGGTATTTGTATCTTGTGTGATAGTGAGGTAGAAGTTTCCAGTTTGACAGTAAGGTAGTAGTTTATTGTGTGACAGTAAGGTAGTAGTTTCCAGTGGGACAGTAAGGTAGTAGTATCTTGTGTTATAGTAAGGTAGAAGTTTTTATTTGATCGTAAGGTAGAAGTTTCCAATTTGATTGTGTGGTAGTAGTTTTCTATTAAATGCCTCTTCAGAAAGTTACAAGTATTTTCCATAGTGCATGCTTAATGCAAAATTAACAATCATTGATTATCTTGTTCACCTAGTTTGCTTTGATTTTGTTTATCTACTTGTAAATTTGAATTATTAATATAATTTTAGGTCTTAATGAGTTTTATGTACTTCATCTTACATGATCTTTATCAAATGATGATGGATGGTCCTATATGATAGAGAATGATTTAATCTGGGAAGGGGGTAAAATATACATGCCAATTTCACTGTATTTACACATTAATGCCATTCATATTTATCTATTTCTATTATAAGTGTATGTCCTCATAAAAGCTTCATGGAATGGCAAATGCACCTGAAATTGCATTGAAACAGAACAGCTGATAAACATTGTATCTTATCGAATGTATTTTATTAAAGCCATGAATGTAGAGCATATATGTACAAGAAGAGTTGTATCTCATAACCTTTGATCACAATCCATAAAGTATAAACATTAAATACTGAATATTGTGATTTAGTTTACAATATAAGATAACTCATATTATGTTGCTGGATAAAATTTGTTGGATTTAGTTATGGTTTTGATGATGTTTTAATTAAGTTGCTTCGAATAAATCGTGCAGTATCATACATCATTTGAAACCTAAATATCATGAGAATAAACACATATTGAATGTAAAGTACTTTTCATTTAAATAATCATTAATTAAATATGCTCAAATTGAGTGGGCCAGTTGTTAAAAGATTTACATTAATACATTTTTTATTGTTATTTCCGCATGCATTTCCAGAATTCTGTAGAATAAATTATGAAAGCATAAAGCCTCCATTAATTCCATTTTAAAAATTATAAAAAATATGTCCCCTGTTGTACTATTCATGCTTTCACGCAATCTGAGGACTTTTTTCAATATTTCATCAAGCTGTCATGCAAGTTGAACACTTTTTCAATATTTCATCATTAAATACACATTAATTATCAGTCTTTAATGTCATTTGAAAGCATTTTTTTAGTTTAAAAGATGTCTGATTCATTGATAGGGTAATGATGATATGTTGCGTTACCTTGGGGGTTATTGAACTTTGAATACAGAGCTGTTTTTTGTATTTTTCATATTTTACACTTGTTGGTGCATTGTTTGGTCATTCTGCTTAGCACACAGGTCATGAAGTATTGAGCTGGATGTACTTGTTCACAGATGTTCATATTTTGATCTTATACCTATGCTCATTGTGATCTTTCAGAATACTTAGTTTTCCTTGTTTTTTTGTCTGTCAGTCAGTGTGTTACTGTGTGAACTTTTTATGCCCCCTAAGGAGGGCACATAGTGATCAGACTGTCCGTCGGTCCGTCTGTCCATCTGTCAGTCACACTTTGCGTTTAGGTTTGGAAAAAAGCTCATAACTTCTATGTCGCTTCAGATAGCAATTTCATATTTGGCATGCATCTGTATATGGACAAGGACTTTCCATACACACAGAAATTTTGACCCCTGTTACCTTGACCTTGAACTTAGAGTCTGCGTTTAGGTTTTGAAATCTGTGTTTAGGTTTCGAAAAAAGCTCATAACTTCTATCAAGCGTTTATAGGGGGCATATGTCATCCTATGGTGACAGCTCTTGTTTCGAACTACTTCTCCTCTTGATAGGCTTGGTAGATTTATAATAAACCTAATAGTTGAATGCCCATGGTGAACATCTTTCAAAGTTGTTATAATATTTTACTCCATGGCATATTGTTACAACGGCCAACCTAATTTAAAAGGTTGAACAAGAATGACTTTGCGGTGGCAAAGTTGATATGGGAATGAACCCATAGTTGCCAGGAGTCTGAGGGCATTTTTCCTCATCTGGCTATAATAAAACCTTGTTAACAGTCTTAAAGTCCAATGATGTCATCATGAAAATATGTCTTGCAGAGAAGGTTTGTTATATTTCATACGGTGAATGACAAGACTATAATATTTTAAGTGTTCTTCTTATGAAACCCATTAAAATGTTGCATGTGATTAAAGAATTTCTGAAATTCAGAAACAATATTAAAATATGCATCCTTTAAAAGAATGGAATTGTAAAAGCTTTGTAACAAATTATGTTGATTTATATAACGTCTTCCTTGACAATGACACATTCATCATAAAAATGTTATTAATGATAAAAATACTGATTGCAGAATATTTTTTAAAAGCTTTCTTGTCAGTCATTTACACTTTGCCACACTATAAATGTGTACAAAGTGAAATATAGTGAGTGAAATTGTTGCAAAATAATTCTCCGAAATTCTTTATTGGTGAACCTTGTAAGATAAATGTATATAATTTCAATGTCAGGTGAAGAAATAACATGGAATCACTAAAAAAAAAATAAAAAAATTATTCTATGTTATAAAAAATGTAGATCACAAATGTGGCAAGGGCACCTGCACTATTTCAATGCCATTTTAAACTAAATCACTAGTTAAAGTAACTAATGAAACTTGCTTGGAACATTAAAAAATTTTCCTGTGATATCTGAAGTCTATCGTTAGTACCTCAGTCACAAATAGAGACCAGTCACCATCCAATCAGCGGACTACGAATGTTTATGCTCATCGGGCTGGCGCCCGGCTGATGCTCGCAGGGACACCAGGTCATTTTGTAGGATCTGGCGGCGTCCAGATTAATTTTAAGTCTCACTTAAAATTTTACCCGACGTCGGGCCTGCATTGGAATTGTATTGAGATTGAAAAAAGATGGGACGATCAATGCCCCGTTATAGCCCGGTGAGCGCCCAACATCAGATTCATTGTACGTGTATCAGCAAAAATCAAGGTATTCCAAGGGAAATATTTATTGGCCGGTGAACGTCAGATGACATGAAGGCCTCTTCACGATGACTGACGGACGCCTGACAGAGCTTGTCATGATACAAGTACAACAAATCCGAGCGACTGAGGTATTAAAGTGTGTCACTTATTGGACAGTGGGCATCTCTCTTTCGTGTCCAGTCTTTCAGTCACCTGGAGATCGCACACATCGGCTGACGACCGGATTATCGTGACGGAGGCATAAACCTTTCAAGAACAACCTACTCAGAACTATATAGTTCCTTGAGGTCTCAGTAGAACATGATAGGGTCTTTTATTCTACTAGTTCTTGTCTTTCTTCTTACATGTTTTTAAATAAACCAGTAATTGATTGAATATTAATTAAAACAAATGCTGTTTTGTTTAAGAGATTTAAGTGCACTCTTCTTCTGATATCAATGAGCAAACTATTTCCCGAAGACTTTGAAATAGATGCTAGTGGGTGTTTTTTAGTCCTCATCCTAAAACTACTGCAAGGGAGGAATAATTCAGAAATATACGGCTCTCCTCAGGGAGCAATATGATGAAGTATTATATTGCTTTTATATGTCTGAATGCAGTAAGCTGAAAGCTGTAAAACATTTGAAATTACTACATACTTTCTGATTGGATTAGTTTTATGTGTTGTGAAATCGTAAACCACATTTGGCAAATTGTTTGATGTCTCTCAGAATGTTCATTATATGGAAGAGGCTTGACAATGGGATCTCAAAATGAAAATTGATCCAGAATTTTTCAAGAAGAGTTAACTGTAGCAACTTAGTAGACATGATAAACTAGAAGATTTGAGGTATATTAAAACTGTTGCATTTGGTGGGGTTTATCGAAGTATCGCTTGCAAAGATTGCATTTAATTGACAAGTCTTTTATATCTGCAGAAAAATTGGACATGCATGCTTGGACATAAAATATTAGTTAAGAATATATTTAGCAAAGAACAGCAACACAACAACAAAAAATACAATATGATTTTAACAGTAGTTTAAAAATTGTGTATGAAGCTCACCTGAGCACAGCATACTAATATGGTATGCTTTTGTGATAACCTTTTGTCTGCGATGAGCCTTCAGTCCTTGATTGTCTATTGTCAACATTTGCATTGTTAACTCTTTCAGTGCTGGAACCGAATTTTGAAGGCCTTTGCAAACAGTTTGGATCCAGATGAGACGCCACAGAATGTGGCGTCTCATCAGGATCCAAACTGTTTGCTATTCGGATAGTATTATTTGAAAAAAATCGAATTTCTTTGCAATTATCAAAACTGGGTCATGTGGTGAAAAAAACTAGGTCACTTATACATATCAAATTGTGAAAAAGAAATTATATATGGGCCACATTTAGTACATAATGTTCAACAAACTTAATGTTGAGATTTTTTTCCAAATGATATTAGATTATTTGAAACTTGGTCATGTGGGTCAAAAACTAGGTCACAAGGTTGATTTAAAGTAAAAGCTTTTGAAAACTCTAAAAGTCACATTTGTTTGCACAATCTTCATGAAAGCCTAATTGTTCGGAATGTTTCTTCTAATTATTTCTCAAACAAATTAGATATTGTTCTTGTTCATGGCCATCATGAGACTGGGTAGTGTTCATGATTTTGCATAAAAAAATCATTTGAACTCTGTTTAGAAGTGCCAGTTTTGCACACTCATCATGAAACTCGCTCACACAATTAAAGCATTTGTTATATCTATATTGCAGATTTTGTTTGACAAACTTTTGAAAAGTAGGACGTTTATACAATTTCGCAAGCTTTTTTTTTCTTAGAACCACTCTTTTAAACAGTTTTGTGAGGTATTTATGGTAATCTTTATAATGAGTATTTGACATCAGCAACAATAGCTTCCATTCTTTATTCTACAGCAGTTTTTTTTGAGAGCTCAAATAATATATATTTTTTTATTTTAGGTTTGTATTTTAATGCAAAACTGTTCTTCAATGCTCCATTCCTGCATACATGCCATTCACTTCCTGATTTTAGTGGGACAGTCAAGGTTTTATTTTGTTTGTCCAGCTGTGGGTATTTTTAACCAGGTTTTCCGAAGGAAAAAACTGGTTATTAGATTGGCGAATGCGGGCGGGCTGGCTGGCTGGCGGGCTGGCGGGCTGGCTGGCTGGCTGGCGGGCTGGCGGGCTGGCGGAATAAGCTTGTCCGGGCCATAACTATGTCGTTCATTGTCAGATTTTAAAATCATTTGGCACATTTGTTCACCATCATTGGACGGTGTGTCGCGCGAAATAATTACGTCGATATCTCCAAGGTCAAGGTCACACTTTGAGTTCAAAGGTCAAAAATGGCCATAAATGAGCTTGTCCGAGCCATAACTATGTCGTTCATCGTCAGATTTTAAAATCATTTGGCACATTTGTTCACCGTCATTGGACGGTGTGTCGCGCGAAATAATTACGTCGATATCTCCAAGGTCAAGGTCACACTTTGAGTTCAAAGGTCAAAAATGGCCATAAATGAGCTTGTCCTGGCCATAACTATGTCATTCATTGTGAGATTTTAAAATCATTTGGCACATTTGTTCACCATCATGGGACGGTGTGTACCACGAAAGAATCACGTCAATATCTCCAATGTCAAGGTCGCCACGACTAAAAATAGATTTAAAAAAAAAAAAAACTTACAAAGGGGGTTAATTTTTTTTGGTCATTTCAAAAGTTCAGTTTGAGTTTTCTCCCTTTATCAGATTTTTTTTTCACAATGAAAACCTGGTTTTGTGACAATTTTGTCCCTTGTTGACATTTGTCCTGGCATTTGTAAAAAACAATGTTCAAAAATTTACCTTTAAATTTGCCATGGAAGCTCTCTTTGGCTAAAACTTACCATCCTTTATCCCTTTATTATCAACACTCAAATGGATAACAGTTTTGTTATCCCCGCCATAGGTGGAGGGATATTGTTTTGGCGTTGTCCGTCCATCCGTCTGTCTTTCCGTCCGTCTTTCTGTCCGTCCGTCCGGCACTTTTGTGTCCGGAGCCATATCTTGGAAGTGCTTTGGCGGATTTCATTGAAACTTGGTATGAGTATATATATGGATAAGAGGATGATGCACGCCAAATGGCATTGTACAACATCTGTTAATAACGAGGTTATGGCCCATTGTATCTTGAAAAAATGCTTTTGAGTGTCAAATATAACACTTTTGTGTCCAGAAGCGTATTGGCGGGGGATATCAATTCAACGTATTTGCTTGTTTGTTATACCTCATCAGCAATTTAATGGCAAATTCGTGATTTTATCAGGCACTCGGGCACATGTGTCTTGACAATTGGTCGAATTAAAGAACATTGCCCTATGTCCACTCATCTTCGCATGTTTAGTGGATGAATAAATTGCTGTCATGATATATATATATATATATAAGGGCTTCAGATAAGGGCACACACATTTCAAGTAATGGAGAACATGCATGGTACACCTGTATGGTTGTTTCTGGAAAATAGCAAATGTTTGTGTTCATAATATTCTTAAACACATTTATTGTTAATATATATTCAGAGTGAAATTTAGAGTGAGTAAGTGCTTAAATGACTACTGACTTAAGTAAAGATGAAATGAAAAATCATGTTTAGGTTTTAGACAGGGCAGTCCGGCTTTGAGGTGAAATGTTCTCACATAAGTTTTATTTAATGTCCTAATTTTGAACATAAAACTTATTATCTGTATAAAATTTCCAGAAATCATCTGTTATCTTAATTATTTGAAACTGCACTTTGTTTCTAGTTCTCATATTTTTGAAGAGCTGATTGCACAGGCTAATCTGGAACAACACTATACTCAAATGTATCAAAACCCTTTTCCACAGAGCTATGCTAATTTATTTTCAGCGATTCTTGGAGAGCTCCAACGTGGGCACATGTCTGAATGAGCTTCTGGTTTTGGAACACTCGGATGTGGTCACACGCCAGAAACTGTGCACATGCAGTGCGCTCTTCTCTGCCCTTGACTCCGTGAACGACTGTGTGGAGATCTCAAACCAGGACCACGAGATACAGGTGATTTTAGCAAGATATGCTCTTCACATTTTAAAATTATTAAAATATGTGCATCAATTTTGTTACATCCTGATTAAAATGATCATCATGTTAGCCGTATTTCAAAGATTGGTTTTAAACATTATTGGTCTTAATTGAGACATTTCATGACAACATGTTCTGGTTTTGGTTTTACCAAGATATTATTATTTCTGAAACATGATAGATTGTGTTTGTGAAATGGACACCATAACAAAACATTTGTATGCTCCCCGAAATAAAATTTCGGCGTAGCATATAGTTGCCAGTTTGTCCTTCCTTCCTTCCTTACTTCTGTCACTTTTGTTACAGTTTCTCATAGCACCTTCAATACTTAACCGATCTCTTTCATATTTGGCATGTAGGTACCTTGCATGGACCTCTACCTTTTGATGAGGTTTGAGGTCACTGGGGTCAAGGTCAAGGTCACTGAGGCTAATAATAGATTCTTCTGTCACACTTTTGTTACAGTTTCTCATAGCACCTTCAATACTTAACCCATCTCTTTCATATTTTTTATCATGGTCAACAAAAGCTGATTATATTTCAGGATATGGCTATGATAGGACAATGAGCATTACTACTGTCATAAAATGGTTGACCATATTCATGCAATTACCAAATAGCATAGGCTGTTCTGAGTATGATCTGGTTTTGTTGTCTTAATTACTATATTTAATGGAAACTAAGGTATTGAAAATGCAAATCATAGAAAAATCAGAATTTATTCTCCTTGGAAACTGTTTCTGAAATATTAGGTTCTTACGTAAATACAGATTTGTTCAGAAAACTATATTTTCACAATAATTGACTATAATTATCACTTAATTTGACAGTGTTAAATCAATCTTAAAAGAAGGTAATTGTATATGCGATTGTTTTGTTTATATAGTGTTGAAATACTGGTGAAAATGTAGAAAAAAAGTGTTAAGCTTGTTTAACTGAGTATCCTCACTACCAACATTCTCAACATTAATCTTCCACTTTTGAAATAATTTATATCTCGGCAGTTTAGGAGCCTGTGGATTTTTTATTTGCTTCAACTACAAAGTCTGATTATATGAATGACATTTCCTGCAAAACCTTTTCACCAGCCTGATCTATTTACCTGGAATGTAGCACAGGAAATCTTTTTTGAAGAATTTTGTGTGTTTGCTTTTTAATTATCCTGTGTAATACTTGGTTTAAATTATTTTAATATCAAGGTTTCATTTATTAGCTCAGCTGTTTTCGAGCTAGTTGTTAGCTCGTTGTCCGCCTTCTGCCGTCCGTGTCGTGCTTAAACCTTGACATTTGTCTCTTAAATCAAAGTGCTTCCACCTACAACTTTGAAACTTCATATGTAAATGCACCTTGATGACTTCTACACGGGACACCTATTTTTGGGTCACTTGGTCAAAGGTCAAGGTCACTGTGATCTCTAAAAAAATAAAAAAATAAAAATTCTGACAAGCTTTCATTTATTCAAAACTGCACAATCAGACAAGCGTTGGTACCCGTTATGCGGTGCTCTTGTTTCATTCTTCAAACAACAAATGATTTTGATCAGAAATGTAATTGGAAAATGCTATCATACTAAATAATTTAATTTTAGAAGGGAATCAGCTCTTAACTAAAAAGGTTTATTTTATTGAAAACTATTTTTTGTAAGAAATGTATTCAAGCACTATACAAATGTATGTTCTTATTTTTTGAATGAAATGGTTTCTTTCAGAAATTTTACTGACAATTTTATATAAAAAAGCACATTGAAATAGTTGTACATTTGATTTGGAAACACCCCTTTTGTGTGAGCTCATTGAATAAGTAACATTACCTGTAGTTTGATTTAAGTATTCTACAATTATTGCCTAGATGTTTTTAAAAATATGCATCATAAAATACATTTGGGAAGACATATAAATAGCTGTCATAATAATGGCTGCTGCATCTGAGTTCTTGTTGTATGCAGGAGCAAACTGAACTTCTAACAATTTCTGATGTTTGTCTGAACACATCAATTTGTTGCTCACATGTATTGGTAGCCTGGCTGTTTCATGCCTTTTCAAACAGCACTCTATAAAGTAGAGTCCCACAGGAAATGCTACTGTAGAGATCTATATATTAGAATCTTTGCATTTGACATGGGGTATTGTCAGAGAAGTGGATCTTTTGATGCAACTAATTTCCTCATTGTTGTGAAGTTATGCAAAACAGTTTTGGTTGACTGTGTTTGGAACTGCTTAACAATTGAAGTGCTTGTGTTCTTTTTAGTACAAAGGAACTCTTGAATAATTTGATCTGTGCAAGTGTCATGATATTAGTGTTTCTATAAAAAGCAAAACTGCACCTTGTTTGGCATCGTAAGTTTCAAAGAGTGCATTGATTCAAGTGACCTCTTGACTTAGATTATCTTAAACAGTTAAAGGACATAATTTTTTAAATTGGAAATGTCATATCTGGGAAGACACTTTACACACCTGCATAAGGCCCACTTTCCCTGGACAATGCCTATTTATCCCCCGCCATAGGCGGAGGGATATTGTTTTGGCGTTGTCCGTCTTTACGTCCGTCTTTCCGTCCGTCCTTCCTTCTGTCCGTCCGGCACTTTTGTGTCCGAAGCCATATCTTAGAAGTGCTTTGGCGGATTTCATTGAAACTTGGTATGAGTATAAATATGGATAAGAGGATAATGCACGCCAAATGGCATTGTACACCATCTGTTAATAACGGAGTTATGGTCCTTTGTATCTTGAAAAAATGCTTTTTTTGTGTCCGGAGCCGTATCTTAAAAGTGCTATGGCAGATTTCATTGAAACTTGGTATGAGTATACATATGGATAAGAGGATGATGCCAGCCAAATGGCATTGTACACCATCTAATAAAAAGGGAGTTACGGCCCTTTGTATCTCGAAAAAATGCTTTTTTCAGTGTCAAATATAACACTTTTGTGTCCAGAAGCATATTGGCGGGGTATATCAATTAAACAAATTTGCTTGTTTATTATATTTTGTCATCAGCATTATATGTGTGAAACCTTGACTTTTGTGATATCTGTTTCAGTATGTGAACCCAGCCTATGAACGTCTAACGGGATACACAATGGAGGAAGTGTTGGGGAAGGACACCCGCGAATTGCGAAGTGACCGCAATAAGCAGGAGATTTCAGATAGTATAAATGGACAAATGAAAAAGGGCAAGGTACAAGGATGTTTCTTTGGATTATTTTAACCTCAATAATTTGCTCTTAACCTTAGTTATTTCACAAAGAGTTCCATAAAGCGAATGAATATTTGCTGTTCAAAGGGAAACATGAGCTAGCTCATTGTTGTAAAGTAGAGTTGTTTGCCATTTTTGAGCAAAAAATTAAATTTGTGAACTGCTATAGTGATGACATATATTCAGCTGAGTAAGGGCATCTGCCTGTGGACATCTGGACATTTCGGTACAAGATGCAGTCATTGAAACACTTGACCTGGCAATACTATACATCCATAATACTTACACCACTAAAGAAGATATATTACGCACTTTTTCAACACAGATTGTGGTATTAATCATGAATTATATAGTCTCTCGGAAATGAATTGAAGTTCAATTTTCATGGAAATTACATTCTATAAAAAGTTGCGGGTCATGGTTATTTACAAGGTTTTGTTTGCCTAAAGGCTGGCTTTTAAGACTCGGTAAACTTGCGCATTTTCAGCCATGAAATATTTAGTACCAAAAATAATTTTAATCCATCTGTATATGATTTTGTTCCAATTTAAATATAAATGCTAACTATTGTTTAAACAGAAAAAAAATGGTTTCAGGTGTTGATGTCACAAGTTTTGACTGAGAAAATGTCTAAGGTCACTTCTTTTATGTATTGGTCAATCACTATAATCAGACAATTATACAAACAATCATGAAATAAATATACATTTCTATGTGTAATCACTTAACATGCTTAACAAGAGTCACAAATATATTTTTTTACGGTTTTGGTTCCTTTTTCCCATTTTGGGTAGCAAATCAGACGTATGAACATCAATATTTAACCCTTAAAGCGCTGGAGCTGAATTTTAAAGGCCTTTGCAAACAGTTTGGATCCAGATGAGACGCCACAGAACGTGGCGTCTCATCTGGATCCAAACTGTTTGCTATTCTGATAGTATTCTTTGAAAAAAATTGAAGAAAATGCTAATTTTATAAATTCAGCAGACGACATTTTAGCAGAAGACAAATTACCCAGCATGCAAAGGGTTAAAAGCCATTGAACTTGTTTCTTAAAGAAAAAGTTAATAAAAGCATTTGAGTTTACCTGAAAAACCCTGGTGGTAAAGATCTCATAGAAGCAGTTTCTTGGAGCAAACTTGGTATGCACTTTCTGCATGCGAAAAATTGTGGCCAAACAAGAACATTGTAGCCTACTTAATGGTGCATGTTGTTTGACAATTTGTGTGAAACAACTGACATATCACTAAAGGGTGAATAAGCGTTTTGTCATTAAAGAGTCATGGACTGGTAATGGGTTGCATACAAACATGAAAAATAAACTCTGTTGTGATTAGTGAATGTTAAACTTAAATGATTAAAAGTTGTGTAGTTATTTTGCAGTTTATTCAGTTTTTGTTGATTAACAAGTCACACAAGTTATGAAAATGTGTATATTTTGCATCATTCCTGATCAGTAAAAATTGTTCATAGATTTCACTAGCAACTTATTAACTTTAATTGATATATATTTATTCAATTGCCACACGAATAATGTACAAAATGTATGGGTCAAATTACTGAATTTAAAAGCTGTTGTTCAATGTGTCTTTCATACACTGCCAGATTATATTCCGCTTTATAAACACCCAGAGATATTGCTACCTGTATTCTGTACCAGCAATCAAACATATGAGTCGCAGTCCGCACAGGCTAATCAGGGACGACACTTTCCGTCTAAATTGGATTTATGAAAAGAAGAGACTTTCTGCAAACGAAAAATATCATAAAAGTGGAAAGTGTTGTCCCTGATTAGCCTGTGCAAACTGCACAGGCAAATCTGGGAAGACACTTTAGGCACATGCATTTAACCCCCTTTTCACAGAACACGGCCTAAATGCAAGTGTGTTAGTAATATTGTCCCAGATTAGCCTGTGCAGTCCTCAAATACTAATCAGGGACTTCACTGTCTGTTGTTATGGAATTTTTAGCAAGGCTGTTTTCGGAGAAAACCCGAGGTATTGTCATAGCCTGCTCGTCGTCAGCCGTCCGCTAGCATCGTGCTAAAACCTTTACATTGGCTCTAAAATCAAAGTGCTTCTACCTTCAACTTTGAAATTTCATATGTAGATGCACCTTGATGAGTTTTACACGCCACACCCATTTTGGGTCACTAGGTCAAAGGTCAAGGTCACTGTGACCTCTAAAAAAAATATTAAAAAAATGACAAGCTTTCGCAGCCGAGCGTGGCACCTGTTATGCGGTACCCTTGTGTTTCAAGGAAGTCTCTTGTTAACGGAAATTTAGTCTAGGCAGACTGCACAGGCTTATCTGGGAGGACTATTTATGTGCATGCGTTAAGCCCCTTTTTTGCTGAGCGCACCTACAATTTTTTCCTTGGTTGCAGAAATGGGAAGGGACCTACTATACTCGGAGGAAAAGTGGGGACGTGTTACCACAACATTGTAGGATGTGTCCAGTAATGGGAGTTGGAGGGTATGTGGTTTGTTTTGAGACACACTTTTGTTAACCTATTGGTACTTTAGTGATTTTTATGTCCCCCACTATAGTAGTGGGGGACATATTGTTTTTGCCCTGTCTGTTGGCTGGTCTGTTGGTTGGTTGGTTTGTCAGTTTGCGCCAACTTTAACATTTTGCAATAACTTTTGCTATATTGAATATAGCAACTTGATATTTGGCATGCATGTATATCTCATGGAGCTGCACATTTTGAGTGATGAAAGGTCAAGGTCATCCTTCAAGGTCAGAGGTCAAATATATGTGGCCAAAATCACTCATTTTAAGAATACTTTTGCATTATTGAAGATAGCAACTTGATATTTGGCATGCATGTGTACCTCATGGAGCTGGGCATTTTGTGTGGTGAAAGGTCAAGGTCAAGGTCATCCTTCAAGGTCAGAGGTCAAATATATGTGGCCCAAATCGTTTATTTTATGAATACTTTTGCAATATTGAAGATAGCAACTTGATATTTGGCATGCATGTGTAACTTATGGAGCTGCACATTTTGAGTGGTGAAAGGTCAAGGTCAAGGTCATCCTTCAAGGTCAGAGGTCAAATATATGTGGCCCAAATCGCTTATTTTATGAATACTTTTGCAATATTGAAGATTGCAACTTGATATTTGGCACGCATGTGTATCTCATGGAGCTGCACATTTTGAGTGGTGAAATGTCAAGGTCAAGGTCATCCTTCTAGGTCAAATATATGGGTCAAAATTGCTCATGTAATGTAACTTCTGCAATATTGAAGCTAGCAATTTTATATTTGACATGCATGGTAATCTCATGGAGCTGCACATTTTGAGTGGTGAGGGGTCAAGGTCAAGGTCATCCTTCAAGGCCAAACATCATATAGGGGGACATTGTGTTTCACAAACACATCTTGTTTTACAATTTAATATATGTGAGTCCTGGGACTCGCTGGACTAAAAATGTGTGAGTCCCAAACTGAAAGTGTGAGTCCCAAGTATTGTCCATTGATGAATTTGGCAACAAAACACACACACATAACAAATGAGAAGCAGTAACCAGGTTTTAAATGATCTCTTAGCTAAGGAAGAGCATAACACATACATGTAATGTTGGCAATTACAAATATGCTGAGTAGTTATCACGCACAAGGCATTTAAAACATACACTTAGGTCTTTTTGCAAGACGGGTGCTTCAATTAACATTTTGTGCTCGGGCAAAGAAGCATGTCTTGTTAGAGTTGATTGCTGAAAATTTGTGCATTGTGCACTTTTAGTCATGCCATTTAACTTTTTAGCATCAGTGCATAATTTACAATATAAACTGTTTGTGCACTCGTCAAAGGCAAGCCAGCTTAACAGTTTTTACCATTCCGTCTGTTATTTTCTAGCTTTTTTAGAACGATTTTCATTATGTGGTTCTTCGCTGGAAATGGTCATACTGGTTGTCGTTGTACAGTACAGCCAAAGCGGAACAAACGTATTTCACGATCCACGGCGGCAAGGCGAAACGAGTCGATGCCGCGTCAGGCGTTGAAGCCGCGTCAGTATGCGGCGGCAAGTCGCATTTCGCAGCGAAACGTCGCATCTGTCCGCCGAGGCATGCCACGGTCCGCGACATGATGCCGAGTCGATGCGATCATGAAATATTTTTTTTTAAATTATTAGTTACATGTAGTTAACAAATTTTGAAAGAACAATTATAATAATAATTAAAATCATAATAAATTTATTGTGCGCGGATTGTATTAGCATATACATGTAAGCATAGTTAATGTGTCTGGCCAATTATTAAGTTTGTTTCCCGCGTATGTATTTCACACATAAACAAGGTCACGTAATTATGTTTTCGCACATACAAGCGGTCAAGGCTCCAGCATATGGTGGATTTATAAATTAATTGCATGTTGATTCCGCTATTATATTTTAGCTGAGAAAATTAGCAGTTTGAAGCCACATCAATAATCAAGACGGTGACAACGTATTTGTAGTTTTGTTAATTATCAGCTTATTACAACTATTGTTTGAATATGCGTATATAAACACGTTTTATTTTGTTCATATTATACAGTTAACATCGCTACTAATTACCCGATAATCCCGTATATTCCAGTTTTAAAGCAAATGCTGCTAAATATTAACGATACACAAACATTCTCGATATTTCCTTAAGTATCAAATACATTTGGGCATTTGTTACTATTTATAGAGATGATGAAATAACGTCTAATCGGGGCGTTTTTTTTCTCCACTGAACACGCGATTTACGCCTGACGTGATGTTCATGTATTTATACAACACAAAATACACCCAAACTTTCCAAACGACGTTCTACATGCCTGCATAATTTTCGCGCGCTTTTTATGAAACAAAGGATATTTTAGCACTGTTTATTTGACGCTAGAATTTGCCAAAGGACGCGTTAGCATTAAAATTCTGAAGTGTGTTTCGGATTACAAATATAATAATGATAATCGAACGAAACATGAACAGTTGCTCGTAATTAATTCTACGCTACACATACATGTATGTACATGTAGGTGGATATCTTTTCACTCGATCCGCCGCGTACGTATGCGGCGGATTTACTCCGCGAAAGTACGCGAGGTTAATACAGACTCGGCGTCGTTGCGCGGATCGATGCCGAGTGCCACGGCGATACGCCGCGTGAACACATGATTCGGCCGCCGCGGACTAATAATCTGGCCGTGGCGTAGCCGCGGATTATGTTTGTGCCGCTTTGGCTGTACTGTAGATGCGTTTGAATCGCTTTGAAAAAAAAACGAATAAAATACGCTGGCCTTCGCTATTGTTTTTTCGCTTTGGACCCATTTTTGCAGACGATATTCGCTACGTCACTTACAATATAAATTTTTGCTACTACACCGCTTACCCCTAGACAGTTTACTAACAACGAATTTCATTGGTTCTAAGCAACTGATTATCCAATTATTACGAGCGGTGCAATTTTGACGGAACACCATGTTTACCTACATTTTACCCCATACGGAAAGTGCAATAATAACAAATACGATTTCGGACGGACTCGTTACTTGAAAAAAGCATGCGTCCTTTGGATGCACATATTCTTAAACTTTGCGTCTACGGCAATTGTTTTGCGTCTAGGACGCAGGGCGCAGAGGTAAACAAATCACCGTACTTAACTAAGTCCTCTAAATGTTTGTAGACCTGCATTGGTAGAAATGATGATTTACTGATATATGTCAACTTTTTTTAGTTTTTAATAAATAATGCTTGTTTGAATAAGTCTAACTGATCAAACGAACTTCACTTTTGAGTTACTGGTTATTTGATTAAGTAATAATACTTGATGTTTTAATATTAGCATGTAATATAATTTCTAATGAGGCCGTTAGCATTTATTTCTTAATTGCTAATTTGCAGAGCATGCAGTGTTTAAAGTCTTTTTATGACATACACATGGTCACATATGATTGGATATAACAATAAAATATCTGTATGTTGGTAATGAAAAAGGGAGATTGATGATTTTTGTTTATGGATGTTATAAACAATTTATTATAAAGCCTTTTTATGAACTTTGCGTTGGTATATTATTCATAAAAGTCTTTCACAATTTTAAGGAATTATTATACTGCATAAATGTAGTAATTAAAAACTAATGTACGATGGTTGTATAATAAGAAATTTATTACTGTATTTAAACATTCGATTGAGTTTCCCAAAAGATAAAAGATCTATTAATTTTTATAAATTTATATTGGGAATATTTATATGCTGCAAAAAAAGTGGATTCTAACTAATATAGTCAAAATCAAAAAGTAATTTAAGTTCACATTCTTCTGATAAAAACTGTTTATATAGAACATGCCTTAAATCTTATTGAACTGAACTTAAATACAAATGTGTGTGTCTGTGACAAGTGGTGATATGCTCTGGGAATGTTCATATTCTTGATTACAGGAATGCATGTAACGATTTATTATTTATGAAATTATTGTAAACAATGAAGCTTTTAAATGCCTCAATGATAATCTTTGTTTGAATCCATATGTACCTTTAATTATCCCCCGCCATAGACGAGGGGTATTGTTTTCGCGTTGTCCGTCCTTCCTTCTTTCCGTCCTTCCGTCCGTCCGTCACTTTTGTGTCCGGAGCCATATCTTGGAAGTGCTTTGGCGGATTTCATTGAAACTTGGTATGAGTATGTATATGGATAAGAGGATGATGCACGCCAAATGGCATTGTACACCATTGGATAATAACGGAGTTATGGCCCTTTGTATCTTGAAAAAATGCTTTTTTTGTGTGTCCGGAGCTATATCTCGGAATTGCTTTGACAGATTTCATTGAAATTTGGTATGAGTATATAAATGAATAAGAGGATGATGCACGTTGGCGTTGTCCATCCGACCAGAAATATTTGTGTCCAGAAGTATATTGGCGAGGGATATCAATTCAACGAATTTGCTTGTTACAAAATTGTTTCAACAGTATGTGTGACACACATTACTTTAAACAGTAACGGTATTGTTTCAAGATTCGGATTAAATTTTGTTCAATTTTTAGCAGAATTATCAATTCCTTGAAAAGGAAAGACTTTATTTATTGACATTTACATGGTAGACCACATATATGCCCCTGTACAAAAAATACCAGGCAATTGCCCTCTCAGGATGTTTTTAATAAATCTTTGGCTGGCAGCTGACAATGTTTTTCTGTACAGAATTGGTTTTACCATTGATGTTCACCGATCATAAAAATTGGAGATTATTGACTGGTAATGGGCAATCATTTAGGCTAAACTGATTGCCAACTGGACAGCAGAGAACTTAGCTATTTAGCAACATCATCCTCAGTAGACTTTCTGGAAATATCGGTTAAACAACTAACATTAGAACCCATAATTGTCAGTTTGGGGAAAGAACAAGATTCTGTGTGTAAGGATTGCCATTTTGTGGGGTTTTATGAGATTTCCACAAAATTGGAAGCCAGCACACCGATTCCTGTCTGATTGTTGGCAACAATGACATGTGTACTGTTCAGTGCTATATAATGTTAGGGCCTGCATCAAATTCCTTGAGTTCAGACTAAGGAAAAACAAATAGACCGTGCTCTGTGAAAAAGGGGTTTAATGTATGTGCGTAAAGTGTCATCCTAGATTAGCATGTGCAGTCAGCACAGGCTAATCAGGGACAACACTTCCTGCTTTTATGATATTTTTCATTTAAATAATGTCTTATTTTAGCAAAAGACAAGTTAAGGCGGAAAGTGTTGTCCCAGATAAGCCAGTGCTGACTGCACAGGCTAATCTGGGACAACACTTTAAGCACATGCACATGCATGAAACCCCTTTTCACAGAGCGAGGCCCAAATGTATTTGAAATTGTGATAGTATATAACATCTGTAAGTTTAGGGTTTTTTTGCTTGAATGCCCTTATTATGGTTTTCAAATTTTCCATGCCTCATATCAGTTTTCCTATAGTTAATCTTTTACCTTTTTAAGCCTCATTATTATAGAAACCTATTTTAATTGGCCACTTTATTTTATAATTTAGTGTTGAGAGTCATAGAAAGTCAGTTTTTTGTTGATTCAGGTGCTATAAGTCATTGTTTAATTTTGCCTTATGAATGTTACACTTACCTCAATGGTGAACTGACAAAAAGGTTGATCATGAATTTTTCCAGTAGCTGTAGTAATTGATGAATTAAGAACCTACTTCTGAAAAGAACTCAACAATCAAGATTAGGAAAATGTATATACTTTTCAAAATAATGTGTATGTTCCAGAAGTTTTTAACATGTTTTGTCATAGTTTTCAGATCTGACCCATGTGCAGCAAAACGAAGCATGTGTATGGGGATTGTTTATGTTTTGCAGGAAGCCATCTCACTACGTGAGCATACGCAGCCCCCACATGGAGTCCTCTCACTACTTTGACAAGTTGAAGGACCCAGACTACCTGTCACAAATAGCAAACGGTAACACACGCCTCTGTGGTGTTCATTGAGAATACTAAGGAATTGCCAAAAGCTTGTGTAGACCTGTATTCTACACTTACTTGGTATTAACCAGTGGGCAGATATTAATTGCAACGCCTTTTCATGGTATGTCGATGGTAATGCAGGTATTTGATTGGATTATTAGGCCTTGTGCGTTTGTATGCAACAGCAAATAATTAAACCTCTGTATGGTCCATGCAGTCATTTGATTGGCGATTTTTTTACTTTTAATTCTTTATGTACCACAATATAAGCCATCCTTCTGTCTTTAATGGGTAAATTTTGTTTACAAAATATATAATATCCCATATAATAAACATCAAGTGATGTTATGAAAAAAAAAAACGCAAAATAATGTCATTATATGTATGTGTATATTTGCGTGTTTTCAATTGTCAAAAAAGTAGAAATAGAGAGAAGTTTTGATCATTTTGATCATGGTAGTGATTTTTGGCCAACAACCTTTGCTAAGTGTTATGCCATCTGATTTCTTAAAGATCATTAATACTGTTCTAGTTAAGATGAAATTTGAAAGTAAGAATATTTTTTAGTTTGATCTTTCAAAGTTCATTGAGTTCAAATCCTTTATTTCTATTTAATTCAATGGCCAAATTTGAGAATGATTGAGGCAGAGTATGTGTAAATAATGAAGTTTTGTATTTCCCAACCATTCACATTCACAATTGAATAAACGCATTGGTAATTGAAAATAACACACATGAGCCCCTTATTCAAAGCCCATAAAAGACCATGCATATTTAAATATTATACGTTTTACAAATGCAGAAAGCTGGCAATTGAACAGAGAACAGGTATCGAACATGAATAATGACTATTGATCTTCGCATTCATAACACATCGAATAACATGATGCTCCAAGTAAAGATTTAAGGGTGTCATCAATTAAGGTTTTTCAATGGAGGTAAGGCAGCTTTACACCCAATCAGGCAGTGATTTTGCTGGTATGTAAAGCATACAAATTGAATATTGTGAAGTGTTTTTTCCCCCACTCATTCTCCTTTGCTGCGATGCTTTCGTAGAAAGTAAATTTTCCAACTTGTGCATTTGGGCAAAATAACAATCAAATCATTTTTGTTTGCACTTAAAATCGTATATTCCACTATATCCCTGTTCAATGTCAAATGATCATATGTATAAAAGGCATGCTCTGTGAAAACTTGTTGATATTGCATTTGCGTAAAGTACCTCACAGAATAGCTTGTGTAGGAAGACACTTTCTGCCTTGAGTGGATTTTTGTTTAAATGTTTCTTCAGTTACACTAAAGATGACATAAAAGCAGAAATTGTTGTTGCTGATAAGCCTGTGCCGATTGCACAGGCTAATCTGGGACAATACTTTACACACAGGTATTAAGCCTGGTTTTCCCAGAAACAGGCTCATTTGCATGTAATGATAATCTGGACTTAAGTGACAAACACATTCAATTCCAAAGTAGTCTTGAAACGGATACACTTAGTTAATACCAAAAATGAAAGAAAGAAACAAGGGTATTAGGTCTTTTTGACTTAATCTCCATTATTATTATGCTCCCCCAAAATTTATTTTGGGGGGAGCATATAGTTGCCGCTTCGTCAGTCCGTGTGTGCGTCTGTCTGTCTGTCCGTCTGTGCACAATTTTTGTCTGAGCTATTTCTCAGCAACTAATGACCGGAATTCAATGAAACTGTATGGGAAGCTTCACTACCAAGAGGAGATGTGCATATTATCAGACGGTTCTGGTTGGATGATTTTTCACAGAGTTATGGCCCTTTGAAATTTTCTTTTAAAAAATAATTGTCCCCCCAACTACTGTGCCCTCAAGACGTTTCCTTTTATCTGAATATATAGTGCAACATTGTGACAAAAAAAACCTTTGTGGAGCATCACCCAGGGTTTCTTGTTAAATGTGTTATGATAGAGCAATAGCTTTTTATGCCCCCAACGTGAGGCATATAGTTTTCGCATTGTCCGTCGGTCGGTCAGTATGTCTGTCCGTCCTTCACACTTTTCGTGTCCGCTCTCTAATTCAAGTAGTTTTCATCCGATCTTCACCAAACCTGGTCAGAAGTTGTATCTAGATGATTTCTAGGCCAAGTTCCAAGATGGGTCATGCCAGATCAAAAACTAGGACAGGGGGTCACGTAGTGCATTTTAAACATTCAGCATGGTGTCCGCTCTCTAATTCATATAGATTTCATCTGATTCTCACCAAACTTGACCAAAAGTTGTATCTAGATGATGTCTAGGCCAAGTTTGAATATGGGTCATGCCGGGTCAAAAACAAGGTCACAGGGTCACTTAGTGTGTTTTAAACATTTAGCATGGTGTCCGCTCTCTAATTCAAGTAGTTTTCATCCGATCTTCACCAAACTTGTTTAGAAGTTTTATCTAGATGATCTCTAGGCCAAGTTTGAACATGGGCCATGCCGGGCCAAAAACTAGGTCACGGTGTCACTTAGTACGTCTTACACATTCATCATGGTGTCCGCTCTCTAATTCAAGTAGTTTTTATCCGATCTTCACCAAACTTGGTGAGAAATTGTCTCTAGATGATGTCTAGGCCAAGTTCGAAGATGTGCCATGCCGGGTCAAAAACTAGGTAAGGGGGTCACTTAGTGCGTTTTTAACATTGAGCATGGTGTTCGCTCTCTAATTCAAGTAGTTTTCATCCAATCTTTACGAAACTTGGTCAGAAGTTGTATCTAGATGATCTCTAGACCAAGTTCGAACATTGGCCATGCCGTGCCAAAAACTAGGTCATGGGGTCACATAGTGCATTTGTAACATTCAGCATTGTGTCCGCTCTCTTATTCAAGTAGTTTTCATCCGATCTTCACCAAAGTTATCTTAACCCTCAAACGGGCATATTTTGTGACAGTTTGGCAATCTTGTTTGCATTGTCCACTCTATTAATCAAAGTTTTCATTTGACTTTTATCAAACTCTATGAAAATGTCTTGGGCATACAATCCTTTACTACTTTAGCTGTGTAAACTTTGGCATTAATCCTGGGTTTTATCCAATTGTATAGAACATTTACATGGTTATGTTTTTATGTAGTGACACAGTTGGAGTTGGGGGCATCCATGTCAGGTGGACACATTCCTTGTTTTCTGCAACAATAAAATAATATACATTTAAAATGATCTTTGTAAATGATTCTTCATTTTTTCATCAACAACATGTATGTACACTATGTTACAGGTGGAATTCACAGCATTGCGAGGCGAAAAGAATCGTTTGCAAGAATTCACTCCATGACAATTGAGGCACCAATAACAAAAGTATGCAACTTTTTCTGTTGTTTTATTTTATCTGCCACTGCTTGCACTCTACAGACTGTAGTCTCTGCAGGTCTGTATTCTCATAATGAGTATTCCATGTTTTGCTTTCCTGCTTTTATGACTTCTAATTAAAAGATAGGGATCTTTGATGTAAAGACAGTCTTGGTAAAAAATCATCATTCCGTGTTGGACATATTTGAAAATTGATTGGCAGAAGCTGTGATATTTATTGATGTTTTTTTGTTGGCAGTTTGTTCTATAAATTCCTATTGCTGCTGTGTTTTGAGTGATATAGTTTTTATGGATGCATAATTGTCTTACCTCCCTTAATTTATTTGCAATTTTTACTGATTTACAAATCAGTGTTCTCTCTTTCCCTTCTATACTTCACATTTTCTAATAAAACAAACGGTTTGTGAGAAGTATTGAGATGATTGCAAGTTTTGGTTGTTTGGCTTCTCTTCAAAATGCAGATGTAAGGAGATAATTAGACCGCAGTCATTTTGTCAAATAAAGCATTCATCATTATATTGCTATTTCTATCAAATATAGCATTCACATCAAATTGCTATGTCCTACTCTACTTATTGTATATTTAGTGCTTTCCATTGTATCTTTCTTACTTCATTTATTGCCAGAAAACATTGCCAAAAATAAATTAAATGGTCAGATAATAAAGCAAAATTATTTGTCTCCCAATAAATTTCACACACAGTTTCAGCTATTTCATATTGGGGACTAACATAAGTATAAGCAATAGTGGTTAATCCTGATTTCCCTGCAGTGCAAAAAGTTCATTTGTTCTCTTGTTATCAGGTCAAGGTCACGCTATTTGTCTTAAAAATATGACCCTCCATATTTCCTGACAGTTGTTGCAAATGAAAGGAAAATGACATGGTACACATTTTCAATGTCAGTGCAGGTAGCGCTCTGATGTCTAGCATTTGCTTTTTGATCTGGTGTCTTAATTGTTTTTGTTTAATTGTGATCATGCCCAATTGGTGACCCTTACACACTTCGAGGTCATCAGGCTACCAGTCTGTTTTATGAGGGCCAATAACCGGTGAAACTGATGTGATCAATAAAGAATGACATATGTGATATATGGAGACATATTTTGCCAATAAGTTCTCCTCTATCAAACACTACCTATTGTCTCTCTATGCTAATTTCGGTCAGTTACTGTAGTCTTTTGATGTCAACACCTGAAGTTAACCTGACTGTAGATTGTACCGGTAGATCAAAGTTGATGAGATTTGAATACCATTAGGTTGAGGTTAGAATGTGGCTGGGAGATATAGGTCAGCTGATACCCCATTGGTTTGCATTACAAAAAAATAGTTTCTCTTAGATAGCTTTAGTGTTCATCTTTCTATTAATTAATTATAACTTAAATTTCTGCACATTGGCCTCATATTTTTAACAGCTGTTTTTTTGTTTCTTGCTTACTTTCATAGATCCAAAAATATGCTTTGGTCACTGAGCCATACGTTCATCTTAGTCTTTAAAACAGTCCCCATTCTGTTGGCTTGGAAACTAATGTTTCTGATGTAAAAATGTAAGGCAAATATAGCTGTTTCACTCACATTACCCCTGATATGAGCTGCATCACATAATAATGTGTCTGATTTCATTGGTTCAGTCTGTTCAGGAGCTACCCATTCTGCTTAAATGTCACTCAAGGTTCTGTGGTCTCATAAGCGGACAGGGTAGCTCCTGGCCGGTTGCGCAAATGCGCAGGTTGGTCTGAAACTATGCTGGCTGCATTTTGCATACTGATCTCATGTTCATTTTTGTTATAAAAAACACAAACACATAATATAAATGTTTGTAGGAAATTAATTTTACAGAAAATGTAATATATTTTACATTAAAATTATCTTTTTTTTTATCTTAACAAGAAAGAAATATTTGAAAGACAAAATGATTTTGTCATATTTATGAAAGTGTTCATATTTATGAAGTGTATTATGATTTAGGTTCTTGTACAAGAAGGCATTTATTTTTGCAATGTTTTTCTTGCATTAAATTGATTAGTTCAAAATATGAGCTGTATGAATATAAATCAATACATACATATCTACCATATTTGAATATTACCGGTAGTAGTTTTGCCTAGTAGACATTTGGTAAACAAAACATTCTTATCTCAAAGAGAAAAACAAGAAGCCTGTGACTAAAATTATTTATGATTTGCATAATATACTATTAAAAATTGAATGATATATTATTAAGAACATCAGGTGTTAATAGTCTGCCATGCAGAAACAATTATGGTGTTGCTTATTTGAAAATATAATATTTATAATGTTATGGCATTAGACATTATGTATAGAATAAACATCTTTAAAGAAATATTTTATATGCCTTTTATTGGATGAAATATATGTATTTGAATAGAATAAGGGATACATCATATCAATATCAAAGGCAGTAAAGGAGAGTAGTAAATATAGCAGGCAAATCATTGTTACAAGGCTGATGGCAGATTTAGACAATACTCTTCAAAGGGGAGATATTTTATATACCCTATCATTCCTATGATATCATTCTGAATAAACATGCGGACTTAAAATAAGCAAGTTGAACGTACAGATTTTATCTGAAAATCAAGCAATCATCATCAGTGATTTTGTTTATACCTTTCTATTAGCGCATACCTATCATTTGTTTAAATGAAAGTTTTGAAAAAACAAGTTTTACTATTTTAAGGCCCAAGCACGGGTAAGTTTATTCTAAATTATAGCCTCATTGGGATATATTACAAGCCAAAATCATGGTATATTTAAAGTTTGCAGGAATGGGTGAATGGAAATTTAACATGGGATAGTCAGGTTAGATATAATAATATACATTAAATCCAAGAAGGTGAGGTTTTACACCTGCTTGTTCAATCAGTGTAAAACAGTTTTGACTCATGGTTTATGTTAACGGTTGTGCAGTAATTACTCTGGGATAAATGAGGCATGCAGAACACTTAGGTCTTTATCGTAATTTTAATAATTATTTGACGTCAGCCTCTCATGCCTGCAGTTCTCAGGACAAAAGAAAATCATTTAAGGCAATACCTCTTTATGTAAAATGTCTACCTAGTTTTTTTCTGATTCCAAAAATCATTTTCCAATAAACTTTAAGCATTACTCGTAAGTGTTTTTTGTGCCATTAAAAAAATAACCCGGCTTTATTCTATATATGATGTCTTTGTATTATTACACATGCTCTTTAAGATGTATAGTGTGTTTTGTTTTCCAGAGATGTTTTTTTTCAATAGATATATTATTGACATATATTTTTCAATATATATACCATATTATTCTCTCTATTTCTAGGTTATAAACATAATTAACACTGCACAAGAGAGTAGCCCAATAACCGTAGTTCAAGCTTTAGATAAAGTATTAGAGATACTTCGAACTAGCGAGCTTTATTCACCCTACTTTGCCCAAGAAATGAAGGGAGACGACCCAATGACCAGCGACTATCTCGGAGGACTGATATCAGTAAGAACTGTTACTGTTATTATTAGTTTGTACACTATTCCCACCTTTCTCTAAGGTCTAGTAACTTGCCTCTCCATTTTGGACACAATTTAAAATGTTTGTCCACTGCGTGTTTAACCCTTTACCACTTAGATATGTATTTTTATGGAGTTGAAGTCCCTTAGAAAGTTAAATTTAATTGAAGACTTTTCTTACTAGATTCAAGTTTTAAAGGCTTCAATTGGAACCGTTAGATACTGAAAACCAGCAAACAGCATAAAACCTGAACAGTCTACGAGTTACTCGCAGGCTGCACTGGTTTTATGCTGTTAGCACATAGCCCTTTTCACTTTATTTCTGAGATAGAAAAGGGTTAATTGCCAATTAGAATACATGCAAAATACCCAATACCATTTTG
The DNA here is from genome assembly GCF_020536995.1 of Dreissena polymorpha. NCBI lineage: Eukaryota > Metazoa > Mollusca > Bivalvia > Myida > Dreissenidae > Dreissena > Dreissena polymorpha. Next base: position 139,133,128 of record NC_068358.1, on the reverse strand, counting down.
TTTCATGGAAGAAACAGTTTACTGTTCAAAAAGTGACATTTTGGTGAAATTATATAGTCTGCACATGTACTTGAACAGGCTGGGTAATTTGTAGAACTTATTCTGGCACCCCTGTCTCTGTTTAAACAAGTAGTTGTAGCATATTATTTTTTATTGGTCACATTTTATTAATTGAAGGTTAGATTTCAACATAGTTTCATTTAATGTTCATCACACCTTAGAATGATTTTGTTTGTGTAGGCAAGGACTTGTACAGTTTACAAAGTTTATGTGATACTCTCTGGTAAAACAGGGCATATTGAATATGCCTGAAGTATCGCTCCTATTAGCCTGTGCAGTTTACACTGGTCAAACAGGACAACACTTTCTACTTATATGGACTTTTCTAAATAAAGTCATTCTTCTGTAAATGAAAATCCATGCTAGGCGAAAAGTGTTATCACTGCATTAAGCCAGGTATTTCTAAGAGAACTACTGGAATAGCCTGCTGTTTCTTGTTCATATTGTTGCATTGATAGATACAGTCAGATATATCTATGAATAGTATTTCCTACATTTGTATGCCCTTGAAGGTGGGCATATAGTGATCGCATTTTCGTCCGTCCCTCTGTCTGTCTGTCTGTCTGTCTGTGAGTCTGAAAGTCTGTCACACTCTGAGTTTAGGTTTCGAAAAATGCTCATAACTTATATGTCGCTTCAGATGTAACCTTCATATATTGTATGCATGTGTATATGGACAAGGCCTTTCCATAGGCACACAAATTTTGACCCCTTAGTTGACCTTGAACTTAGGGTCTGCGTTTAGGTTTCGAAATCTGGGTTTAGGTTTCGAAAAAATGTTTTTCGGGGGGCATATGTCATCCTATGGTGACAGCTCTTGTTGTTAACTTTATTTATATATTTTAATATTTTGAAATAATTTTCTTTATTATAGTTCTTTATGTTATTCAAGTAAGATTAGACTCTATGTGAGTATTGGTTTTGTCTTACATATCTGATAGAATTATTTAACATAATTTTTCAACAAATTTTACCACGCATCATAAACTATTCATAGCTAATTATATGACATGTGAAACGTGTTTTGTGTGATCTAGTAAGTGATAATAATTGCATCAATTGTGAGAAACTATAACTGTGGCTGTTTTTTCTGCTTATTTACAATATTGAAAGTGCGTCATCATGATCATGTATTTAGCATATTGTCAGGTGTGCAATAATATGCTTGTCATTTTATTGCACATAATTTTCACCAGTCAGCCCTTAATCGGTTATAATTTTGTTTTTGTTTTCATTGAGCTATGTGCCAAGAGTTGTGTAACGTATTATTCCCTCATTTAATCATTAAATAAAGCATCTGATTTTTAAGTGATTTCTGGATCTGGACTTTGATTTATTTTGGATTTAACAAATTAATGCCAAAACAGTGAAATTTATTAACGTGTTTTATGCTTGACTATAGTAAAGACTTGTTCTAAAAACAAACCAAATATGACACGGTAAGGTTACAAACAGTCTTGTTTGTTCCGTTATTTTATTGTCCTTAGTTGTGAATCTTGTCACCAGAAAAAAACCTTACAAAGAAGCGTCTACCTTAATCCATAGACTGGTATCAACTCTGTAATGACACCAACATTAAGTTATTAATTATATATTAGCTAAGCTTGGGGAAACCAGAGTTTCATGTAGATGTGTTTAGTGTCATCCCATATAAGCCTGCGCAGTCTGCACAGGCAATCATTGAACAGCACTTTCCGCTTTATAGACTTCTGTTTACAATTTACAGGAAGTCTTTTTTAAACAAAACATTGTATGTGGAAAGTGTTGTCCCTGATTAGCCTGTGCAGACTGCCGACATTTTGAGAAGGAGGCTCATGTATTGAAGCAATGCAATAGGCCTAGAACAGTCTGCCAGCATGAACACATGGGTTGTATAGCATCTATTCTCAGTATCATATAACTAATTATACCCCCATTACCATTGGTAATGGGGGCTATATAGGAGTCACTTTGTTGGTCCGTCTGTCCGTCTGTCTGTCCCGAAATTTCATCCGATCTTCACCAAACTTGGCCAGAAGTTGTATCAAGATGATGTCTAGGTCGAGTTTGAATATGGGTCATGCCAGGTCATAAACTAGGTCACAGGGTCATTTAGTGTGTTTTAAACTGAATTTTTTTCCGGACCATCACTATGTCATTTATCGTTAGATTTTAAAATGACTTGGTACATTTGTTCATCATCATGGGATGGTGTGTCGTGTGAAAAAAGTACGTCGATATCTCAAAGGGCAAGGCCACACTTGCAGTTCAAAGGTCAAATGCTTGTCTGGGCCATAACTTTGTCATTTATTGAGAGATTTTTAAATCATTTGGCAAATTTGTTCACCATCATTGGACGGTGTGTCGCGCGAAAGAATTATGTCGATATCTCCAAGGTTAAGGTTACACTTTGAGTTCAACAATCATAAGTGAGCTTGTCCTGACCATAACTATGTCATTCATTGTAAGATTTTAAAATCATTTGGCTCATTTGTTCACCATCATTGGACGGTGTGTCGCGTGAAAGAATTACATCGATATCTTCTAAGTCAAGGTCACACTTTAAGTTCAAAGGTAAAAAAATGGCCATAAATGAGCTTGTCCAGGCCATAACTATGTCATTCATTGTGAGATTTGAAAATCATTTGGCACATATGTTCACCATCATTGGAAGGTGTGTCGCGCGAAAGAATTACGTCGATATCTCCAAGGTCAAGGTCACACATTGTGAGATTATAAAATAATTTGGCACATTTGTCTACCATCATTGGACGGTGTGTCGCGCGAAAGAATACGTCAATATCTTTAAGGTCAAGGTCAAACTTTGAGTTCAAAGGTAAAAAATGGCCATAAATGAGCTTGTCCGGGCCATAACTATGTAGTTTATTGTGAGATTTAAAAATCATTTGGCTCTTTTTTTACCATCATTGGACGGTGTGTCGCGCAAAAGAATTACGTCAAATATTTAAGGTCAAGGTCACACTTTTAGTTCAAAGGTCCAAAATGGCACTAAATGTTCTTGTCTGGGCCATAACTATGCCATTCATTGTGAGATTTCAAAATGACTCTGTACATTAATTTTGTTCACAGTCATTTGATGACGTGTCATGTGAAAGAACTCATGAGTTCAAAGGTCAAAAGGGCTATAAATGATAATGGCATAATAATTCTTAAAAATCGCCATTGATTAGATTCTCTTGTTTTGTGAAGACAGGATGAAAAATGGTCTGTGTCAATGCGGCATGTGGGGGTATACGTCACGTCTGTGACAAGGCTCTAGTTTTAGTCTAGATATTTATGCCCCCCTTCGAAGATAAGGGGGTATATTGTTTTGCTCATGTTGGTCGGTCGTTCGGTCGATCTGTCGGTCAGTCCGTTCGTTGGTCCGTCCACCGAATGGTTTCCGGATGATAACTCAAGAACGCTTACGCCTAGGATCATGAAACTTCATAGGTACATTGATCATGACTTGCAGATGACCCCTATTGATTTTCAGATCACTAGGTCAAAGGTCAAGTTCACGGTGACTAGAACCAGTAAAATGGTTTCCGGCTGATTACTCAAGAACGCTTACGCCTAGGATCATGAAACTTCATAGTTACATTGATCATGATTGGCAGATGATCCCTATTGATTTTCAGGTCAGTAGGTCAAAGGTCAAGGTCACGGTGACTAGAACCAGTAAAATGCTTTCCGGATGACAGCTCAAGAAAGCTTACACCTAGGATCATGAAACTTCATAGGTACATTGATCATGACTCAAAGATGACCCCTATTGATTTTCAGGTCACTAGGTCAAAGGTCAAGGTCACGGTGACTCGACACAGTAAAATGGTTTCTGGATGATAACTCAAGAAAGCTTAAGCCTAGGATCATGAAACTTCATAGGTACATTGATCATGACTGGCAGAAGATCCCTATTGATTTTCAGGTCACTAGGTCAAAGGTCAAGGTCACGGTGACTTGACACAGAAAAAGGGTTTCCGGATGATAACTCAAGAAAGCTTACGCCTAGGATCATGAAACTTCATAGGTACATTGATCATGACTGGCCAATGACCCCTATTGATTTTCAGGTCACTTAAGGTCAAAGGTCACAGTGACAAAAAATGTATTCACACAATGGCTGCCACTACAACTGACAGCCCATATGGGGGCATGCATGTTTTACAAACAGCCCTTGTTATTTTTGGTTGTATAAACATTGTTCTTCAATGCCGGAATTTTTAATGTGAGTTATTAATTCATGATTTCTTTAACCGAAAGTAGCGCAAATGCATCATTTAGAACTACAAAAATAAATATTGACAACCTAACACCAGTAGTTTATTGTCAGCAAATAACTTTGTTAATATAAGTTATATACGGGACTGGGATCTGTAACATAAGTTACAATCTGTAGTTTTCAAAACTATGAGACCCTTATCTTCAGCAGTTCTTATGCAGTAGCATCATCATATGTAAATATATTTGGTTAGATGTAATACTTGTACATTGTTTTTTTGATGTTAGTGGTTTGAAGCCTATTCACTTTCCTGTTATTTTCTGTATTGCAGCAAGATGCAGCTCGCAGTATGAAGGAGGTTGACCATCCATTGAGAGCTGCAGGTAATACATTGAACACCTCATTTCAAGACAAAAAATCATCTGTTTATTTAGATGTCATCAAATAAAAATGTTAGCATCCAGACAAGGAAATAAAGATGAATTGTGAAAGCAATTACTAGTGTCATTAATTAACACATAAGAATGGTTTACACAAGTAGCACAATGTGACTTAAATGCACTCGAAATGTGCCTTTGATATTTGATGTTGGTGCATTCTTGTCGTGACTGCTTGACCGATACAGCTGCTAGGTCACAAATAGACAAGTTAGTTCTTAGTGTTTAGGTAGTATTTTCTGCGCATGACCCACTCACTGACTGGTTGGCAAAAACACTGGTTACAGTAAAAAAAAATGTGTTAAATAATATTTTACACTTAACTTGATGATAGCATATATAGTGTCAATAAGTTAAATTACTAAGATAGTTATGCATGATATAAATCTTGAAAATCTTATAGATCTTGAAAATCTTATAGATCTTGAAAATCTTATAGATCTTGAAAATCTTATAGATCTTGAAAATCTTATAGATCTTGAAAAACTTATAGATCTTGAAAATCTCATAGATCTTGAAAAACTTATAGATCTTGAAAATCTCATAGATCTTGAAAATCTTATAGATCTTGTAAAATCTTATAGATGTCAGAAATGTGATTGAGCCCCGCTCTGTGAAAAAGAGTTTAAATGCAAAAGCGTTGTGTCGTCACAGGCTAATCAGGGACGACACTTTCAACTTATATGATATTTTCTGTTATAAGGAAGTCTCTTCTTAACAAAAATCCAGTTTAGGCGGAAAGTGTCGTCCCTGATTAACCTCTGCAGACTGAACAGGCTGGAAAGTGTCGTCCCTGATTAACCTCTGCAGACTGAACAGGCTAATCTGGGACAACACTTACATGAATTAAGCCCCCTTTTCACAGAGAAAGGGCTAATTATAATGATTATTATATGGTGTGTAGGTGTGTGTTATTTTTCATGAACGATCCAACAGTGTAAAAGGTGTATGGAAATACCCATAAAACCCTATAAAAATTATTTACATAACAATATTTAAATGATATATTAATTTTCTTTTACATGAATGAATTTTCTTTAACTTTGAATGACAACATTGATGAATTTTGACTTAAAAATTGAAAAGAAACACCTTCTGCACATGAAGCAATGGAAATTTCTATACACGTTTTTGAAATCTCTTTATGAGTGATTGTTAATGAATAATATCCAGCATTTTATATCATAGATCTATAGACTATATTGTTTTTAGTTTCCTCATTATTATTTTCTTAAAAATATTAAGTTTGATTTTTTGTCAGGTATGTCTAAAAATAAGGTCATTAGGTGAAATCTTTAAGAAAAAAAGTATAACTAGATGCCTCAATTAACACTAAATCTTTATGAAACTTTGTCAGAATTCTTATCTGAACAATTCAAAGGCCAATTTCAAATTTGGTTCATGTGGTCCAAAAACTAGGTCACCTGGTCTTATCTTATAAAAACCTTGTTTTCACTCAAGAGGCCACATTAATGACAAAATCTTGATGAAACTTGGTCATAATTTTTAATTTGACAATATCTAGGTTGTGTTTGAATCTAGATGATGAGGGATAAAATAAAACAACAGTAACCAAATCAAATTTTAGAGAAAACCTTGTTATCATCACTGTAGAAGGCACATTTATGACTCATTCTTGATGAAACTTGGTCACAATGTTATTCCTGACAATATCTTAGCTGATTTTGCATCTGGGTCATGTGTGTCTAAAAACAAGATCAAATCTAATAAAAAACGTAGAAAATACTATAAAGGCTGCATTTATGTCTCACCATTCTTTATAAAACTTGGCTAAGAATGTTTATCTTTTAAATACTTGCGTCAAATTCGAATCTTGGACACATGTGTTCAAAAATAAGGTCACTAGGTCAAGTTTAGACAATTGATTTTTCTCAATCTCAGGTGAGGTTTTTAGTGCCATGATTCCCTTTGTTTGTAATTTATAATTAAACCTGTTGTGGCCAATTATAATTGCTTGTTTTAATGTTGTTTTGTGCATTACCATAACAAAAATACACATACTTAATAACAGATTTTATTTTCCAATAACCGCTAAATAGGTTAAATCTCAGGCAGACAATTTTAACTATATATGCTTATTAAACTCTTTATTATTATGACTGAACAAGTTGAAATCTATACAGTATGTAGTTGCTGAAAATTGCATTCTGGGAAAAATGACTTTGAATCTTTACAGTGTGATAGAGATGTAATTAAAGCAACAGTTAATTATTTTGGCGTTTAATTACTCCATATTATGACTGCTTAATATTACTTTCAAGAAAAGAGGTGGAGGTATCATAAATTGTGTTTAATGACCAGACAGTCTGCTATTTGACGTTTATGACCCCATGTTCTTAGTATTTTTCTGGACAGTATCATTTCATAACTAGATAAAAAAAAAATCGGACCACACAAAAAAACGCTGACAAGCAAACAAATGGTGTCAATAATAAATTTAATTAAGACAATTACATGAGTCAAAAACATTTATTTAATTTCTTACAAAAGCAGTTTTTTCAGACATGTTCCATTTAATTATAATGTGCTGTTTGCATGGCAAACATCTAACTGTTGTTTGTTTCCATCCTTACAGTATTTGTTTTTCATCCTTAATTGTTTAAAAACAGTAACTTAATTTCATTCTGAAACAAGAACAAAGTATTTTTATTTGAAAAAAAAATCATGTGATATGTCAAATGCTTTATATATTGACAATCATAGCCTATCATAAGGTCAGCTCATAGGCGCTTATATGTGAATACCACCACCTTTTGCCAACCTGCAGACAGAGACTATACGGTGCAGATGCAGGCCATTTAAATCGTTCACTATTCATTTTTTCAGCATGATATACCCCCTCGCCTATTGCTATCCCAGCCCTCAATTTTTTTTATCTGTCCACTGATGGGACACATTTCCGCTGTTGTTTCCGCCCACATATTTCACAATCTGATCCGATTTATGTTGTTGTTGTTTCAGCCTCCTTTCCCTCCAAGCTAACACACATGTTGTTGTTGTTGTTGTTTTAGCCCACGTGCCGACCAGCCACATAGCACACCACCACATCTCCAGCCAGCTGATCCCAGACAACATTAACAACCTGTTGGTTAAAGAGGACTCCTGGGACTTTGACATAATCGAGCTGGAGCGTGTCACAAACAAACGGTATTTAAAATGCTGAATTGGAGGGGGGAGTCTGCATTGCAGTTGTGTCTTGATTTATTTCCCACACTATAAATTGTCATTGATATAGCAAGGGTTGAATGTGAAACTTTTCTTGCAGATATTGAAATGTTAAGCATATAGGATGTAGTTCCACCCCTGACCTTCGTTATGAAGTTTTGCTTGTTGCTAATAATAATGAGGAAGAGAATCCATATTGGGTACTTCAAATTATGTGAGTTCACATCAGAATTAATCCATTTATGCCTAGTGTCTAGAAAAAAGGACTTGGCAAACAGCGTAGACCCAGATGAGACGCCGTATGATGTCTCATCTGGGTCTGCGCTGTTTGCTTAAAGGAATTTCTGTAAGAAATATTCAAAATATAGAAATAAATATACTAGACAACCCAAATTTTTGAAATAAATTGATCCAATTTAAAAGGATGGGAGAGTCTACTAGGCATAAATGGGTTAATCTAATGTTGAAGTATAGAAACTCAAGATCTGCTTGAATTTCCTACTTAAGTCAGTGTGGAATATGCACAAATCACTGTGATAGATATTTTTGTTTGCAAACTAAATTATATAATAAGAAAAACAAGAAATTAAGTACTTTATAAGTGATAGTATAGTTAGGTTGGATCTACTTTTTCTTGTTTGTAACAATGCACAACCAGTTGCACGTGCAAAGAATAAATTTATTAAAAAGCCATGATGTATAAAAAATATGTATAATCAACATCGTAGTGAAAATCATTGGACACACCGATAACAGTGCTATAAGTTTATGGACGTTATTGAACTGTGGTTGTTGGTCACATTGACCCAATAATTATTGTATTTGAGTTCTGTTATTAGTCATTGGACATCTCACTAGACTGTTTTGCAATTCTCAGATTGTTCTTACGAAAAAATAGATTTTAAACGAATGTGGGGACTTCACTTCATGATGGTTTGATAATTGTTACAAATCACAGCATTTGTGTAAACTGTTTGCAATAAGGGTAAGTGATTTGCTCAAACATACACTAAATAGTATTACAGAATTAATAATTCTTTGAGTTACACACAATGCACTATCTTGTTTCATATTTTTCACTTTTATAGTCCATTGTCAACAACATTTGTTGGACTATTTCAGCTTAAAAAATACATTTACTTAAATTTCGTAATTGTTTTTTTTAAATGCTTCATCATCTGCCTTAATATATCTATCATACATGCCATAATTTTTCAGACCAATTCCGGGACATCGAGTTAAATTGTCCGGGACTTTTGCCGATTTTCCGGGACATGTATAAAATGTAGCGATATTTAAAGACATACAATGTATGCATTTTTTGTACGTTTTTTTTTCATTGTTAATTGCAAAAGTTCGAAAGCCTATCCGAAATACACTTGATCTATTAAGGTCAAATTAAACATTACTACTTCCGTTTAGATACAAGCCATGTGTTTTCAGTGTAAGCGTTTTAAACATAGAAGGTGACGTTACTGCGTTATTGTCATTAAGACCGGTGTGTAACGCGTAGTTGTTGATACGCCTTTATTCATTTATAGCATTTATATAATAATGACGTTTTTATATGCTTACTTTTTTACTCAACTTCTTTGTCGGTTAAACGTGCGAACATAAACTGCTTTTAATTTTTCTCAGCGATGTTGGACTTCAGATGTGTGAAAAACTTTCCTTTGCCCTTACGCAGCGGGAAATAATGACATAGTAGATTAAAGTCAATTAACAACCACATTAAACAATGCCGCCTTTTCGGTTTGACCGCGAACGTGAGACAATCGATATGATAACAGGACCCCTGTTAATTGATCGATTATGACACGTAGCGTAGTCTGCCTATTCGGGTAGGCATTGTCACAGATTCGAGGTGCAGTTAAGCCTAAGATAAGGTACATGTATATATGGATTTTGTAAATTCCGGGACATTTGAAAGATTTCCGGGACAAGTTCTTCATTTCCGGGACTGTCCCGGACAATCCGGGACGTATGGCATGTATGATATCTATAGTATGATTGTACTGAATAAATTGTTTTGGTTTCTTTAAAAAAATCTAATATAACTGACATATTATTATTAAGTTTGTTGACCTTGTATAATGTAATCAGTAAAACATTTCATAATAATTTTGTGGATAATTCCGAATGTACACACACACGTGATTATTCCAATTGTGTATTCTCTTCATTGATTTTAGACCGCTAGTATACGTAGCATTAAGGACAATGGCCCGATTTGATGTCTGCTCGTTCCTGAGTATCTCGGAGACGTGCATGGCCAACTGGCTGCAGCTGATAGAGGCCAGCTACCAATGCACTAACAGCTACCACAACTCTACCCATGCTGCGGACGTCCTCAACAGCACTGCTTACTTCCTTCAACGAGAAAAAATCAAGGTACACCACTCCTGCATTTATATGTTTTTTGACGATTGCCCATCCCTCCTCTCATCTCCCCACCAATAATTGACCAATGACTGTTTTTTTTTTTATAGGGATTTTACATTATTTTGTTAAACACATTATTGAATAAATATGTTTAAACCAAATAAAAAAAGGTGTGAACTCTGTGAGTGGTTCGGTTATTTTCCACCCCTGTGCATCAAATTTTTTCCTTCTTTATAAAGTTCCTGAAAAAGACACATTCCCCATTGGGAAAAAATACAATCCCAATTGAAGGTTTTTTTTTTATATAAAAAAAATGCAACAGTTAGTTTCCCTATGCAACTCTATGGCTTGAACCTAAGTAAATATAATATTGACAACTTGACAACAGTTAGTTATCAATTTTGAAGTATTTTGGATAATAAAATTAAATACACCCAATTTCCCAATATGAAGACTTCACAACACAAATGTTTCCAATTTCAGGGCAGATTTTTTTCCAATTGTGCTGGTACCGGTACCTTCCCAAAGTGGGAAAAAAAATCACTGCTCTGTTTATTAGTTTCCAAATGTCAGTTTCATATGATTAACTTAAGTCATAGAAGGCCACTTGTTCTAGTTGGTATTGTGTGGTTTGAAGACTACCTACCCTGCTTGTGTTTATAGGTGCTCTTACTCTAATTGCTTCAACCTATTCTCACTGAAACACACTTTGCTGCAAACGTTTGTTGCTATGGACTACACATCAACCATGTAAATAATCCAGAAGAGTGCAATGTTGTGCTTCGCTTGGGCTTTGTAACAATCAGTACTAGTGACATTTTAAGAATGCCCTGTGGTCCATTATTCATTTTGTGGTTGTATCATTGATTGCTTTTAACACCTTCAGCTTAGTGTAATGCGCTTTGATTCTAATTCGGATCATGCCATTTATGTTTGTATGTATGTATGTATGTCACATTCTTGCCTCTTGTGTTACACCTGCAGCAAAGTGTACTTGCGTAGGTTGGGTTTCCTTGTGTCTGAAGTTTTTGTTTGCTTCTCTAACCTAAGGCATATTATACTTACATGTGAGTTTACCTGTGGAAAAATGGTTATGAATAAAATTGTAAGGCATTTAATGTTGTTATAGATAGGAAACTTTGTGAGCTATTTCATAAATAGGATTGTGAAGGAGTTAAAAGTCTATGTAACTTTTACTAAGTCTGTGTAATCTAAAGTAACTTACATTTATATGTCCTGTCTATTAGCAATGAATACAAAATAAATATGTGTGTTTCACAGTTAAACGTGACAAATGTCATATTCACTATTGTAGATATATTTGTAGATATATTAGTAAAATGTCCTAGTTTAGTTGGCAAACAAATGTGACACAGCACTGGTTCTAGTCCCAGGAAACAGACTCGAGTGCATTTCAAATAAGCCTTAGGCTTTCGATGCAATCGAGCTAAAATAAATAGGTTTAAACTAAATGTGACACAGCAGCTATGAGGAAATAATCTTTAAATAGTAAAGATTGGTGGTATAAAGATTGCTGTAGAGCTTATAATAATCTTTTGATCCATTGAAACCTTCAATGATAACTGATCTAACGCTTCACTGTACGTTCTCTGTGTTGGGTGCTATAAAGCAATTGGGCCATGCAAAATTGTCTTGTTACAAATTGTGAAAAATCCATCACATGACACTTATTACTGCTGCTTCAAATTAGTTATAGTTATTTGTTTAACCTGTTACCACTTTGAGACTTTTTTGACACTTTTGTAGTATGTTTGAATGTTTAATTTAAAGACCTTCCTAACTAGATTCAAGTTTTAAAGGCTTCATTTCCAACCCTGAGATACTGATGAGCAGCAAATAGCATAAAACCTGAACAGACTGTGAGTTACTTGCAGGCTGTTCTGGTTTTATGCTGTTTGCACAAAGCTATTTTCACTTTGCTTCTAAGTGAGAAAGGGTTAAGAGATTGTTTGTAGGTCATTGTAACTGATTTAATTTTATGCTCCCCCAAAATTTTTGGGGGGGAGCATATAGTCACCGCTTCATCTGTCCGTCCGTCCATGTGTCCGTCCGTGCACAATTCTTGTCCGGGCTATTTCTGAGCAACTAATGACCGGAATTCATTGAAACTTTATGGGAAGCTTCACTTCCAAGAGGAGATGTGCAAATTATCAGCGAGTTCTGGTCGGTTGATTTTTCACAAAGTTATGGCCCTTTGAAATTTTCCATTAACTGTACATATAGTGCAATTCTTGTCCGCGCTATTTCTCAGCAACTAATGACCGTAATTCAATGAAACTTTATGGGAAGCTTCACTACCAAGAGGAGATGTGCATATTATCAGCGGGTTCTGGTCGAATGATTTTTCACAGAGTTATGGCCCTTTGAAATTTTCCATTAACTGTACATATAGTGCAATTCTTGTCCGGGCTATTTCTCAGCAACTGATCACTGGAATTTAATGAAACTTTATGGGAAGCTTCACTACCAAGAGGAGATGTGCATATTATCAGCGGGTTCTGGTCGGATGATTTTTCACAGAGTTATGGCCCTTTGAAATTTTCCATTAACTGTACATAAAGTGCAATTCTTGTCCGGGCTATTTCTCAGCAACTAATTACTGGAATTCAATGAAACTTTATGGGAATCTTCACTACCAAGAGGAGATGTGCATATTATCAGCGGGTTCTGGTCGGATGATTTTTCACAGAGTTATGGCTCTTTGAAATTTTATATAAAAAATTCTTGTCCCCCCCCCCCAACTACTGTGCCCTCAAGACGTTTCCTTTTATCTGAATATTAGTGCAATATTGTGACAAAAAAAACAACCTTTGGGGAGCATCACCCGTCTCCAACGGTTTCTTGTTAGTCATGTTTTTAAAATTATAACATTGTCAATTTTTGTAAAATTATTAATTAGTTATCATTTAAAGTAAATTCATTAAAATGTGATCAGTTGAAGTAAAAATTATGTTTTGTTCTACATTTAAATAGCTAGCCTTCTTTTTCACATTTTTCTGTAATTCTTAAAGAACCACTTGTGTTCTTGGTTTGATGTTATGTATAAGTTTCCACTGTGTGTCTTGAAAAAAAGTTATATCTGAGTTTGTTAAACATTTTGGTGAGCACCAAATGACTGGAATTTCTATGAATTGAACCAATCGCTTCTTTTCATATTATGGCCTTTTTAAATGTCTTAATTCACAAAACTGCTGTGAATGACCTTGTGTTATACCCAAGTAGAATTTTTTAGATATTCTATTTATGTTAAATCCACAGATTTTGATGAACACCAGGGTAAATATGACATTTTGAAGCAATATGCACAAGTTATTGTGATTGCTATATATCAGGACGTGCGGAGAATCTTTGAGTTGAGAAACTGTATTGTTACGTTTTCCTTAAGGATCTTTTTCGAATTGAGGACCTCACATGATTAATATACGCAGGGGTGGCGATATCAAATGTCCGAGTTGCCCGAGTCGTACATTTGCTTGTCTGGGCAACTGATTTTTTTCAATTAAGTTGTCAGTGGACAACAAGATTTTTAAAAGTCGCGTCCAGGTATACAAAAATACATTGTATTAAAGCAGTAATTAAGTTTTACAAAACCGGATGTTGACATGCAATGACATGATTGTCAGTGCTATTTGCGGAGCAATCAAGCTAAAATACGTGCACTTTCCTGCGCAGTGATCTCCCTTATTCTAAAAGAGACCGGAAGCATGCCGCATTTTCAACATTCGGCCAGACTGTTAGACAGTGTACAAACTGTTTTTTTTATTTTTAAAATCAGACGGAAATAAAAAGTATCAATCTAAGATAATCAAAACACGGTCTACCTTGTTATTTAAGACGACTTTAATGGTAAAGATGAAACTTTTTTTTTAATCTTCAACAACAGAGCAGAAACCCAAAGCTTTGAGCAGCCCACCTCCCAAAAAACTAATATGGATTATGATAAAAAATATGATCTAAGTAAACGCACCAGAACTTTTCAAGAAACTTGGCTAACAGATTTTCAATGGTTACCAGTTTATATAATCAAATTGCTAACAGTAGCGGAGCCTCAGTCTGATGAGGTCCACATATTGGACTAAGTTTAATTTGTTAAGATTACAATGTATAACACTAGCTTCGCAAGATTTAAAGTTTGAGAAAGTCTTTATATTGTTTTTAATATACTGATATAATGAATGTACCATTGGAATACAATTATAAACAAAACAAGCAAATCATACTCATTTTTATATATTCCACATTATTTAACATTAATCAATAAATGCGTTTATAATTTATATAAACATTAACGGGCAAGTGTAGTTCAGCAACGGACAAGTTAAACTTCCTAAATGGTTGTCCGTGGACAAGTATAGTTTTTTGAGATTTCGCCACCCCTGATACGGATTTACTCGTTTCTCATTCGGATCATAGGCATTTTTCTTTGATTATTTGCTGCAAGAATATAATTGAATATCATTGTGAAAAGAGCTCTCAGCAGGAATCTCTGGAAACAGGTTTTTTCTGGATAATTGGTTGTCAGGGAAAAAAATTGAACTTGCCTAAGCGGGCATATCTAACCTATCTGTGATTATAAAAAGAAGAAATATTTGTGCAAGCGAGATGTTTATACACTTAATTTGGCTCAATGACGTCATTGGCTACAGAAATGGGGAGCAGGCATAGAGTATTCAAGGAAACATGTGATAATTGGACAACGGCAAGTCAAATCAGATGTCCTCGGGAATGTCTTTTTTGTGGGGGGTTTCGTGAAATTTAGAGTGCGTAATTATTGGCTGGGAGCACTTACAGAGACATTATTTTGTACTTTGCCTTTAATTTTCCGAGATGTGGTTTTTAGATTGAAAGACCTTGTTAAAGTTATGCTATTAACATAAAGGACATTAAGTAATTATTGACAAGAGCTTGGCAACATGTAGATTTCTGAGAGACAAGGGTGTATTGGTCAAGAAATTAATAAAGTTAAAAAAAATGTGCTTGTCATAGAAAAAATAACTTTGCAAAGTGTGACCTTTCAAAGCAATTGCACATATAATTGAGTCATGTTCTGAGAAAACTGGGCATAATGCATGTGCGTAAAGTGTCGTCCCAGATTAGCCTGTGCAGTCCGCACAGGCTAATCAGGGTCGACCCTCCCTTTCCGCTTTTATGACATTTTTTGTTTAAAAGTAGTCTCTTCTTAGCAAAAATCCAATTTAGGCGGAAAGTGTCGTCCCTGATTAGCCTGTGTGGACTTCACAGGCTAATCTGGGACAACACTTTACGCAAATGCATTATGCCCAGTTTTCTCAGAACAGGACTCAATTATATACATTATCTTGATGTGAGAACTGAAGTAAACTAGTGTAGGAATGACCACATTGTACACCTTTTTTAGCGCTTTGCTTATCACAAATTGTAAGGCTTTCCTACTGTTACCTACAGTATTGTGTTACACTGTCTGACAGTTTGTGGTGCGGTCATTTGTTAGCTTGTAACCACCCTACAGGCCACTTTTTTAAAAATCTGATCTTAAAGAAACTTTTTCAGAACGTTTATGCTGACAATAAAATTAATAGACTCTTGTTTATACCTTTCCTACATTATCATACTTTTTATGTCCCCCACTATAGTAGTGGGGGACATATTGTTTTTGCCCTGTCTGTCTGTTGGTCTGTTGGTCTGTACGTTGGTCTGTTGGTCTGTTGGTCTGTTTGCGCCAACTTTAACATTTTGCAATAACTTTTGCTATATTGAAGATAGCAACTTATATTTGGCATGCATGTGTATCTCATGAAGCTGCACATTTTGAGTGGTAAAAGGTCAAGGTCAAGGTCATCCTTCAAGGTCAGAGGTCAAATATATGTGGCCAAAATCGCTTATTTTATGAATACTTTTGCAATATTGAAGATAGCAACTTGATATTTGGCATGCATGTGTATCTCATGGAGCTGCACATTTTGAGTGGTGAAAGGTCAAGGTCAAGGTCATCCTTCAAGGTCAGAGGTCAAATATGTGTGGCCCAAATCGCTTATTTTATAAATACTTTTGCAATATTGAAGATAGCAACTTGATATTTGGCATGCATGTGCATCTCATGGACCTGCACATTTTGAGTGGTGAAAGGTCAAGGTCAAGGTCATCCTTCAAGGTCAGAGGTCAAATATATGTGGCCCAATTCGCTTATTTTATGAATGCTTTTTCAATATTGAAGATAGCAACTTGATATTTGGCATGCATGTGTATCTCATGGAGCTGCACATTTTGAGTGGTGAAAGGTCAAGGTCATCCTTCACAAGGTCAAGGTCATCCTTCAAGGTCAAACATCATATAGGGGGACATTGTGTTTCACAAACACATCTTGTTCTTTCTCTTTGAATTCCTGTTTTTCCAACTTTTCTGCAAATTTCTCTTATTATTCCTCCCATCTCTAATGCCAATCTTCCTAAGCAGACAATTATCGAGAAAAAATAAGCCAGACTTTGCCTGTAATTTTCATTATAATGGCATTCAATTGTACCAGAAAAAAATTATTGTTGTGTGTCCTTTTCAGGCTATATTTGACCCTATAGACGAGGTAGCAGCACTGATTGCAGCCGCAGTGCACGATGTGGACCATCCAGGGAAGAGCAATGCATTCCTTATCAACTCCCACAGTGACCTCTCTGTACTGTATAATGACATGTAAGTCTAGTACAAGAGTCATGCCAATGGCCCCAGTTGCATTCCTTATCCCCCCCCCCCCCCCCCCCCCGCAACGACATCTCTGTACTGTATAATGACATGTAAGTCTAGTACAAGAGTCATGCCAATGGCCCCAGTTGCATTCCTTATCACCCCCCGCAACGACTTCTCTGTACTGTTTAATGACATGTAAGTCTAGTACAAGAGTCTTGCCAATGGCCCCAGTTGCATTCCTCATCAAGCCCCACATTGACCTCTCTGTACTTTATAATGACATTATAGTTAAAGAGTCATGCCAATGGACCCAGTTGCATTCCTTATCAACTCCCACATTGACCTCTCTGTACTGTATAATGACATTATAGTAAAAGAGTCATGCCAATGGCCCCAGTTGCATTCCTCATCAAGTCCCACATTGACCTCTCTGTACTCTATAATGACATTATAGCTAAATAGTTATGCCAATTGTCCCAGTTGCATTCCTTATGAACCTCCATATTGACCTCTCTGTCACGTTCAATGGCATGTTAATGTTGTACAAAAAATATTGCAATCCCACCAGTTGCAAAAACATAAATCATTCCAGCTTTCTGTTTGTGTACTGAACTTTTTCCAAAGAATTGGAAACAATTGATGAGACTTTATAAGCCTGTGCTTGTATTAGGAACTTAACTATGGATCCATGATTAGTTAATAAAATTATTGAGTGGCAAGTATTTAATTGTCAGTTATTAACTCTTTCAGTGTTGGAACCAAATTTTGAAGGCCTTTGCAAACAGTTTGAATCCAGATGAGACGCCACAGAACGTGGCATCTCATCAGGATCCAAACTGCTTGCTATTCTGATAGTATTCTTTAAAAAAAATCGAAGAAAATGCTAATTTTAGAAATTCAGCAGACAACATTTTAGCAGACGACAAATTTCCCTGCATGCAAAGGGTTAATGTCTCTGCCTTATAAGCTAAGTTATTTTACTACCAAACAGAAATTATGTATCATACCTCTCTGCACTTTGTAATGAAGTAATGACCTGTAAGTCTGATACGATATGGAAGACAGTAAGTGTTGTACACTTGAACAGTGCAATATGTATTGAACATGGTGCAGTTGTTAGACCAGAATATCAATTCAAATGCAATCTCTTCCTGAAATTTTTATAATTAAATATTGCACATAAATGTATGAGTTACTCCTTGAAGAGAGTGTTAAAAGCCTTGCTCTGTCCGGACAAAATTGACATTGACAATATCAGAAATTTGATTAACGGCGAAGATCAAAGACCTTGTTCCAGATCGAAGGACATTCCGGCAGTTAGATTGGACTGTGTTATGTTAAGTGATACATAGACACACCTATTTTGCTAAGAGTTCAATAATGGTTTTTGGTCTGTGTTGACATTTATTTCTGTTTCATAAGTTTCTTTCCCAAAAGAGGATGGTAGAGTTGTTAGCATACATGTGCAATGTTTTGTCAATATTTAAGGAGTGCATATATACTTCTGAAGGTAATTCTGTGTAAATTTGTCGTACATGTGTGCTATTTGATGTACACAATATGCACAAAATGTCACCTTACTCAATCTACTGCAATACTATTTAAGCCAAGGTAACGCGGCATGCTGTGTTTCAATTTTACAAATCTGTAGCCCAAGTAAACTCTATGCCTGGCATAGGCACGCACCTCACAACAATTATTTAATCTTACAAAAGGATTCCTAGCTCCTATAAAAATTTTGCTTTACCCTTTTCCACTTAGATACGTATTTTGAAGTCTCTTAGAAAGTTAAATTTAATAAAAGACCTTTCTTTTGAGATTTAAGTTTTAAATTCATTTCCAACCCTTAGATACTTATGAGCAGCAAACAGCATAAAACCTCAACAGACTGTGAGTTTCTTGCAGGCTGTTCTGGTTTTATGCTGTTTGCACAAAGCCATTTTTTCTTTGCTTCTAAGTGGGAAAGGGTTAATGCATATATTCAAGGTCAGAGGTCAAATATATGTGGCCAAATTCGCTCATTTTATGAATACTTTGGCAATATTGAAGATACCAACTTGATATTTGGCATGCATGTGTATCTCATGGAGCCGCACATTTTGAGTGGTGAAAAGTCAAGGTCATCCTTCAAGGTCAGAGGTCAAGTATATGTGGCCAAAATCGCTCATTTTTAGCTCGACTATTATATATGAAATATATAAAGTGGAGCTATCCTACTCACCCCGGCGTCTGCGTTAGCGTTAGCGTGCAAATGTTAAAGTTTTCGTACTACCCCAAATATTTTTTTTGTCCCTTCACATATTGCTTTCATATTTTGCATACTTGTTTACCAACATGACCCAACCTATAAACAAGAGCAGAAAACTCTATCAAGCATTTTGTAATAATTATGGTCCCTTTTCCACTTAGAATATGCAGCAATTGTTAAAGTTTTCGTACTTCCCCATTTATTTTCATTGTCCCTGGACATATTGCTTTTATATTTTGGCTACTTGTTTACCAACATAACCCCACCTATAAACAAGAGCAGACAACTCTATCAAGCATTTTGTCATAATTATTGTCCCTTTTATACTTAGAATATGCATATTATTGATAAATCTATGTTAAAGTTTGCGTACTACCCCAAATATATCCTTTGACATATTGCTTTTATATGTTGCATACTTGTTTACCAACATGACCCCAACCTATAAACAAGAGCAGACCACTGTATCAAGCATTTTGACATAATTATGGCCCCTTTTATACTTAGATAATTGAACATTTTGCTTAAATTGCCATAACTTCTTTATTTATGACCACATTTAATTATTACTTTGACAAAACAACACTTACCTTAATACCACAATGGATTCCACCCAAACAATACCCAATGCCCCTACCCAGAATCCCTCCCCCCCCAACCTCTCCCCCCCCATTTTTTTTTAAACATCATCTTATAAATTACCACACCCCACATTATACCCCCCTCTCACCCCCCCCTTCCCCCCCCCACCCCCCCCCATTTTTTTTTTTTAAACATCATCTAATAAATGACCACATCCCACATAAAACCCCCCCTCTCACCCCCCACCCCCCAATTTTTTTTTAAACATCATCTAATAAATTACCCCACCCCACATTATACCCCCTCTCACCCCCCCTACCCCCCCCCACCCCCCCCATTTTTTTTTTTTTTTAAACATCAACTCATAAATTACCACACCCCACATTATACATCCCTCTCACCCCCCTACCCCCCCCCCCTACCCCCCCCCCCCCCAAAAAAAAAAAGATTCATATTTATTTATTTTTATTTTTGAAAGATCGTCTAATAAATTATTGAATATGAACAATATCCCCATGATGGCTTACGTTATACTGTCAAGCACTCGAATAGACAAGCGCGCTGTCCTCTGACAGCTCTTGTATGAATACTTTGGCAATATTGAAGATACCAACTTGATATTTGGCATGCATGTGTATCTCATGGAGCCGCACATTTTGAGTGGTGAAAGGTCAAGGTCATCCTTCAAGGTCAAAGGTCAAACAAAAAAAACCAAAAAATTCAAAGCGGCATAGAAGTTGACATGGTGTTTCTTAAAAACACATTTTTTAATATTGAAGATAGCAACTTGATATTTGGCATGCATGTGTATCTCATGAAGCTGCACATTTTGAGTGGTGGAAGTTCAAGGTCAAGGTCATCCTTCAAGGTCAAAAAAAATAAAATAATTTCAAAGCAGCGTTCTCATGAAGCTGCACATTTCGAGTGGTGGAAGTTCAAGGTAAAGGTCATCCTTCAAGGTCAAGGTCATCCTTCAAGGTCAAAGGTAAAAAAATAATAATTTAAAAGCGGCGTTCTCATGAAGCTGCACATTTTGAGTGGTGGAAGTTCAAGGTCAAGGTCATCCTTCAAGGTCAAAAAAAAAAAAATAATTTCAAAGCAGCGTTCTCATGAAGCTGCACATTTCGGAGTGGTGGAAGTTCAAGGTAAAGGTCATCCTTCAAGGTCAAGGTCATCCTTCAAGGTCAAAGGTAAAAAAATAATAATTTAAAAGCGGCGTTCTCATGAAGCTGCACATTTTGAGTGGTGGAAGTTCAAGGTCAAGGTCATCCTTCAAGGTCAAGGTCATCCTTCAAGGTCAAAGGTAAAAAATAAATAATTTCAAAGCGGCGTTATCATGAAGCTGCACATTTTGAGTGGTGGAAGTTCAAGGTCAAGGTCATCCTTCAAGGTCAAGGTCATCCTTCAAGGTCGAAGGTCAAATAAATATTTCAAAGCGGCGTTCTCATAAAGCTGCACATTTTGAGTGGTGAAAGTTCAAATTCAAGGTCATCCTTCAAGGTCAAAGGTACATTTATTTATTTTTAAATTCAAAGAGGCGCAATAGGGGACATTGTGTTTCTGACAAACACATCTCTTGTTATGGTATTTGTTTGTTTAAAGAAAGTCTCTTAGTAGCAAAAATCAAGTTTGGGTAGAAAGCATTGTCTCTGATAAGCCTTGTGGGCTGCAAACAGCTAATCAGGGATGACACTTTACACACATGCATTAACCCTTTTCCACTCAGAGTAACTCGCAGTCTGTTCAGGTTTTATGCTGTTTGCTACTCATCAGTATCTAATGGTTGCAAATGAAGCCTTTAAAACTTTAATCTAGTTAGAAAGGTCTTGAATTAAATGTTGCTTTCTAAGGGACTATAAGTGCATCAAAATATGTATCTTAGTGGTAAAGGGTTAAGAATCTTTCCCCTCACATATAGGCCTCTAGATCTCCAGGCTTCATACTGTGAACTGTTTGTTTCATTGATTCAGATTGTAGGCATTTTTGTTCAAGGCTTGTTTGTGAATGACATTGTACACAGCTTCATTAATCAGTGTCCAGCCATAAAAAGCCCGTTCATTGCACAGTAGTTTGACTTAAAGTAGAAGTCACTGATTTTTGTCATTGTATTCATGTTTCCAGGAAATAAAACAAAGCAAATGTTTTATATTCAAAACTTGTACTCAAATGTATTTTATTATTTAATTTGAATGTGTGTAACACAATCAAAATAGTAAAAATAACTTTCCAAAAATGAAAGCAATTCCAATTATGTATTTTTTCAGTTATTTTTCAACATGTAGCTAAATAAGACATCTCAATCAATGAACCAATCTAGTGTTTTGATATTCTTGCAGAGCTGTCTTAGAAAATCATCATGCTGCCCTCACCTTCAAACTGACTGCTAGAGACCAGTCTGTGAACATCTTTAAGAATTTAGACAGGTAACACAGCATTTATAGAATAAGATGGTCGGATTAAAGTTCATGCAATAATTAGCAAAAACTCAGTGAGTTTTTACAACTACACTCACTTCTGGTGCCATTTTGAACCCTACAGGTTTTACAAGTACCTCATGGGTAACATAGATAAGAAATGAAGGTAGCACACAATTTCTACATATAATATCACCGATATCTGTTTATGAAGCATTATATTACAAAACAATAAATACCAATAACATTAACAATCAAGTGTCTATGGAGTTACATGTGTACAGCATAAGGAAACATTGTGATGTCAATTAACATAAGCAGAAATGTGATATCTAACCATTGTATATCAGGAGGTTTGTTTAAAAAAATCAGATAGCAGATTCGGTCGGCAAAATGTGATTTTTGGACAAGCAATCCCATATTCTTATATAAAAATTCTTGTATGAAAGTTTTTATATGAAAACATTATTTTTTTTAAGAATTCTTATATGAACATGCTTATATGAATACTTACAAGCCTGCTTATATAAATACTTACAAGCCTGCTTATATAAATACTTACAAGCCTGCTTATATGAATACTTACAAGCCTGCTTATATGAATACTTACAAGCCTGCTTATATAAATACTTACAAGCCTGCTTATATAAATACTTACAAGCCTGCTTATATGAATACTTACAAGCCTGCTTATATAAATACTTACAAGCCTGCTTATATAAATACTTACAAGCCTGCTTATATAAATACTTACAAGCCTGCTTATATAAATACTTACAAGCCTGCTTATATAAATACTTACAAGCCTGCTTATATAAATACTTACAAGCCTGCTTATATAAATACTTACAAGCCTGCTTATATAAATACTTACAAGCCTGCCTATAAAAATACTTACAAGCCTGCTTATATAAATACTTACAAGCCTGCTTATATAAATACTTACAAGCCTGCTTATATGAATACTTACAAGCCTGCTTATATAAATACTTACAAGCCTGCTTATATGAATACTTACAAGCCTGCTTATATGAATACTTACAAGCCTGCTTATATAAATACTTACAAGCCTGCTTATATAAATACTTACAAGCCTGCTTATATAAATACTTACAAGCCTGCTTATATGAATACTTACAAGCCTGCTTATATGAATACTTACAAGCCTGCTTATATAAATACTTACAAGCCTGCTTATATAAATACTTACCAGCCTGCTTATATGAATACTTACAAGCCTGCTTATATAAATACTTACAAGCCTGCTTATATAAATACTTACAAGCCTGCTTATATAAATACTTACAAGCCTGCTTATATAAATACTTACAAGCCTGCTTATATAAATACTTACAAGCCTGCTTATATAAATACTTACAAGCCTGCTTATATGAATACTTACAAGCCTGCTTATATAAATACTTACAAGCCTGCTTATATAAATACTTACAAGCCTGCTTATATAAATACTTACAAGCCTGCTTATATAAATACTTACAAGCCTGCTTATATGAATACTTACAAGCCTGCTTATATGAATACTTACAAGCCTGCTTATATGAATACTTACAAGCCTGCTTATATAAATACTTACAAGCCTGCTTATATAAATACTTACAAGCCTGCTTATATAAATACTTACAAGCCTGCTTATATAAATACTTACAAGCCTGCTTATATAAATACTTACAAGCCTGCTTATAAAAATACTTACAAGCCTGCTTATATAAATACTTACAAGCCTGCCTATATAAATACTTACAAGCCTGCTTATATAAATACTTACAAGCCTGCTTATATAAATACTTACAAGCCTGCCTATATAAATACTTACAAGCCTGCTTATATAAATACTTACAAGCCTGCTTATATAAATACTTACAAGCCTGCTTATATAAATACTTACAAGCCTGCCTATATAAATACTTACAAGCCTGCTTATATGAATACTTACAAGCCTGCTTATATAAATACTTTCAAGCCTGCTTATATAAATCTAAGAATCGAATCAAGCCCACATAGCCATTTAAAGTTGTAGACCTTAAAGGCTCTTGCTAATTTTCATCAATGCAGATTATGCATCTGATAGATATCACAGCCAGTGACAAATTAAGTAGATTTCTGGAATTAATTTTATGTTATTGATTAAAACCAGACATTTTCAATTGACTTTATAATCTTGATAGAGAATCTCGTTTGATTGCTACTAGATACACCATGAATGTCGACAATAATCTTGAAAAGCTGCGAAAACGAGGAAAAGACATTCATAAAACCTGCCGCCAAAATGAGATTTGCCTATCAAAATTCTTTATCAGCTGCATTGTACAAAAAAATAAAGATTATCTTGGCCAATAGGTGATGACATTTTTGGTCGCCATATACTCAAATAATACTCTATAGCTTAAGACTTGGTATTTTTAGTAAAACTTTTAAATTAACAACAACACAAAATAAAGGTTAAATATATTGGCGGTTGTCAACTGAGTGACAAATAGTGTATATGTTTTTGCTGAAAGAAATTTGTTAAAAATGTTCTTTAAGGTTTGGATTTGAATAAAGCCTAGATGCACACTAGAAAGGAAAGGGCATTGGCTATTTAGCAACAAGTTTGCTTTGGTCATTTCTCTGATGTATTCTTTACATTGACAACAAAGGATACAGTTGAAAACTAATTAAAGGGAAAGAAAGACTAGTAAGAAAGAAACATTTCTAAGGGTTTGACTTCATTTGCCATTTATGATTTTGTCACACAAATGATCAAAGCATGCTATGATCAAAGTCATCAGATTTCATGAATGTTTTGCATCAAGCTGTATTTTTTAATGTTTTTTTTTTAAATTAAAATAAGTTATTTTATTTACACTTAAATATGCTCCATTGAGTCATATTATAATACCAATTAATAAAGTTCTTATTTATTCGTTGACTTAATATTTTTTTTATTATTGAAGATCAGACAATTGTATTAGGTTTTGTCCTCAGACCAATGGTGCTGTACAGTCTTCAGACCCATAACAAGGCCATCATCAATACAATTAATTGATAAAATTGAGCAGCACTCTCTGAAAACTGGGCTTGATTCATGTGCATAAAGCGTTGTCCCAGATGAGCCTGTGCAACACTTTCCTCCTAGATGGATTTTCATTTAGAAGAGACTGTGGAATGCGCAGGCTAATTTGGAGCAACACATTTACGTGCATGCATTAAGCCCCATTTTCCCAGAGCATGGATCAATTATATTAAAACAATTCTGGTTTACTGAGCTTGAAGCACTTTTTACCGTAATGCATGCGTCAGCAGTATAATGACAATACATCAACTAAAGCTGTTGATCCTCATTAGTTCCTTGTTATCTCTTCATGCAGACATTCTGTAGGCGTTTTAAGTACTCGCGTACCATGGCTTTATATAAGATTCAGTCTCATTATAGGATTTTCTGCTGAATGTTTAGTTAGATATTCTAAAAATTATCTGTACGATTGCTTTTAACATATTTGAAGATCAAAGATTTTATTCTGCATTTTCAAGCTCTCATGTTTCAATATTTTTTTTGTTTCAAAGTGTCGCTATTGCATAATGTTTGTTTACCGAGACATATTAAGATTTGAGCATGAAATAGTTGCATCTTCTTAAAAAGTCTATATTATGTTCAGTGCGTTCAAATTCATCCCTTTATAGTGCAAATACTTAGAAATACCACTCTTGACAGTAGTGATAATATAAAACATGCACAAATGGGCGGCGGGCGGGCAGCAGCGTCCACAGCAGTGTCCGCTCTGTTTTTCAAATAGTTTTCATCCCATCTTCACCAAACTTTGTCAGAAGTTGTATCTAGACAATATCTAGGTCAAGTTCAAATATGGGTCATGCTGGGTAAAAAACTAGGTCACAGGGTCACTTAGTTTCTTTCAAGGATTTAGCATGGTGTCCGTTCTCTAATTGAAGTAGTTTTCATCCGATCTTTACCAAATTAGGTCAGAAATTGTATCTAAATGATATCTAGGTCAAGTTCAAATATGGGTCGTGCCGGGATAAAAACTAGGTCATGGGGTCACTTAGTGCATTACAAGGATTTAGCATGGTGTCTGCTCCTTAATTGAAGTAGTTTTCATCCGATCTTCACCAAATTTGGTCAAAAGTTATATCTAGACAATATCTTGGCCAAGTTCGAATATGGGTCATGCCGGGTCAAAAACTAGGTCACGGGGCCACTTAGTGCATTTCAATGATTTTGCATGGTGTCCGCTCTCTAATTGAAGGAGTTTTCATCCGATCTTCACCAAATTTGGTCTGAAGTTGTGTCTAAATGATATCTAGGTAAAGTTCTGCCAGGTCAAAAACTAGGTCACTTAGTGCATTTCAAGCATTTAGCATGGTGTCCAAAACCTTCAAAGGGCGTACCTTGTGACAGTTTGGCACTCTTGTTACCCTGGTTATACATTCAAATATGATTTAAGCCAATCTAAAAGAAACCCTATTGTATAATTGTTTAACTTTAAGACTTACCAAAATGTTTGGTTACCAGGGATACGTTCCGTCTCCTACGACAGAGCATCATTGACATGGTGCTGGCTACAGAGATGATGAAGCATTTTGAGCACCTGAACAAGTTCGTCAACAGCGTCGTGAAACTGACCCAGAAGGCAGAGGAGACTTCCTCATTGGTCTGTAAACTGGTTTGTGTATTCACAGTGAATAGACATGTGCATGGCTTAACCTTTTCCCACTCAGAGGCAAGGCAAAAAAAGCTAAGTGCAAACAGCATAAAACCAGAACAGACTGCGAGTTACTCGCATGCTCTTTGCTGCTCATCAGTATCTAAGGGTCGGAAATGAAGCCTTTAAAACTTGAATCTAGTAAGAAAGCTCTTTAATTAAATTTATATTTCTAAGAGACTACAAATGCCTAGAAATACATATCTAAGTGGTTAAGGGTTTAATGTATTTTTGAAAATCTGTGAAAGGTATCCTAGGAGCAGTCATGTTTGTGGGGTTGGGGTCATACGGAGAGCAATGTTTAATGAATAGAACAAGGTAGTGTTTCTGTGAATTAGATTAATACAATTGTTTTTGCCCAATAATATTATGTTAACCTTGTGACCCTGACCCCTGACCGGTATCTTTCAGAGTGGTACGGGTTCACCGGACAGTGCAATGATCCTGAACCAGCTGTCAACAACGGAGAACAAGACGCTGATCAAGAGGATGCTGATCAAGTGTGCGGACGTGTCCAATCCGTGTCGGCCACTCAACCTGTGCATCGAGTGGGCTCGCAGGATAGCAGAGGAGTACTGCCAACAGGTGGGTATCTATGTGTATTGTCTTGTATCGCTGGTATCTCTGTCTATCGTCTTGTATGGCTGGGAAAATAGGGCTTAATGCATGTGCGCAAGTTGTCGACCCAGTCGGCATACATAAATCAGTAATGACACATTCAGCCTAAGCTGGAATTTTAGTTTAATTGAGATTTCCTGTAAAGGACAATTCCAAAAAAGGCGGTAAGTGTCGTACCTGATGGGCCTGTGCAAACTGCACAGGCTAACCTGGGCCGACACTTTTAGCACATCCTTAAAAGCCACTGTACCTGGAACAAAGTGCTAAACCATGTCAGCCCTTAAACCTGTGCATCAAGTGGGCGGGCAGGACAGTGAAAGAGTCTTGCAAAGAGGTGGGTATCTATTTGTATCATCTTATAGGGCTGGGTGTATGCATATGAACCTTGCTCGGGGAGAATGGGGTTAAATTTGATACAACATGTATGCATAACGTATGATTGAAGGCTTATCAGGGACAACCGTTTTCGTCTAAACTGAATATTGGCTAAGAAGGGACTTTCTTAAAATAAAAAATACCAAGAAAGTGAAAAGTGTTGTCCCTGATTAGCTTGTGCGGACTGCGTAGGCTTATCTTGGATGACACTTAAAGGACATGCATTAAATCCAGTCTACCACGGATGAAGCTCAATATGTTATGATGTTTTGTTCCACCACTTGTATCCACTCATAGTGCTGGCTGTATAGAGAGTGTATCCACTTATTAGGCACAAAGAAACAAATAATTCTTACAGAGCCATATCATGTATTTGCAGACAGATGAGGAGAAGCGCCTCGGTCTGCCTGTTGTGATGCCAGTGTTTGACAGGAAGACGTGCAGCCTGCCCAAGTCACAGACCAGCTTCATTGACTTTTTCATCAAGGACATGTTTGAAAACTGGGATTGTGAGTACACACAGCATGCTGTCACGCTGTACCAATACCCATCCATTGATAGCCTGCAGAAAGAATGGAATATTTGTCAAACGTGTGGCTTATTGTCCCCTACCGGTGAAACCGGAGGGGACTTATGGTTTGCGCTCCGTGTGTCAGTTTGTCTGTCTGTCAGTCTGTCAGTCCGTCTCACTTTTCTGGATCCTGGGATAACTTAAAAAGTTCTTCATATTTTTTCATAAAACTTGAAACATGGACAGATGGCAATTATGGAGATTATGCACGTCAGTTCATTTTGTTCCTATGTCAAAATCTGTGGTTGCTATGGCAACAAATGTAAAAAAATTTTTACAAAATTCCTGACAATGGTGAAGTTTCACCAGCAGGGGACCATATTGCTTGGCAATCTCTTATTTTGAATGCTGCTTGTCAAGGATGTTTTAAGAGATGGGTTTGGGAGTATTTGCAGCTTGCTATTACACTGTTTTCACATCAGTCCATTCTTTGACTTAACAGCAAATATTCCTTAAACTTAACTTTTCTATTATCTAAAATATTGGTATATATTTCCACTGTTAGAAAATAGTATGCTGTTCCCATTCCATCAAATGTGTATTTTGCTAAAAGCTTACATAGTCTGTTTAACATTGCCAACTCTTTTCACAGTTTGCATTATTCATTATTACATGTGTCACCTTCATCACAAATCAACATTTGTACTGATTACAAAACAAATCTGTACTTGTTTAGTCCATCATTAGTTGTGTGTAAATGATTTTTTTTAAGATAAATGCACATGCATTATTCTCTACATGTCACATAGATACTTTGATTAATCTTTTGCCTAAATTATGTGGTAACATATAATACCTCAAAAGCATATATTTATTTAACCAGAAAGAAATTTAATAATTTAAACTAATATTCAAAATTAAAGATTTGCATGTTGGTTTGTGGGCCTCTTAGCAAGGACAGCATATAAATAAAACTTATGTTTTTGAAAGGTACAGAAAGAATTATTATAAATATCGCATTATAAAAGGCAATAAAAGGTATTCAAGTGAATGAACTTGTTATTTGATGTAAAGCAAACGATATGAGCTGGACTACTGTTACACAATGAGACTGTCATGGCAGTCCACTTCGATTTTCAATTCCGCCTGCAGTGATGTCTTACTGTGGTGTTTTTAAGCCTTATAATCGCTATGGTAACACCCCGCTTTAGGGCTAACCAGCCTGGTACTCTGTGTTTATCCCTAAGTGTCATTAAAAAAAATCTGACGAAAGGCTATGAGCTGAACTTTGTATTAAATGATCAGTTTCATGGATTTGCTTCAGACTATCAAATTTGCAACAAGAAGCACATTTGTATGAAAACTTCCCTGTGATCTGGGAGTTTTGTAGCGTTAATTACAAATTTTTCAGACATGTGTACAAAACTTACCAGTAATCTCCATATATGATAAAAGCGATAACACTAAGAATATTTTGTGTTATTATCTAAGCTTTGGTATTCATTTTTGAACTGTGTTCATTCAACTTCATTGTTCGGTTTCAGACTTCTGTGATATTCCTGTTCTTAAAGGACATCTAGAAACAAACTATGATTTCTGGAAACTTGAGGAAGAGTCTCCCACACATGACTATGACCTTTCAGTAAAGGTCGCTCAAAAAACCGCAGAGCATGAGAACGTTCAAAGAAAGTCTAGTGACAGTACAGGAAAATCTTCAACAGAAGACAAAGCCACTAATTCGATCAACAGCACATGAGGGATACTTGCCCAGTGAATACTAGTTTTAGTGAAATGAAAGTCACATGATGTGTCACGTGACGCTATACTGTGGTCATGTGATCTCTATTTTTTGCTTGTCCTCCCAAGTATGCTCTGAAAAGTCGGCCATTTTGTGAGGGTGTCTTCTTCAGTAGGTACTGACTCTGGTAACCATGGTAACCAGTGAGTGAGGAGTTCAGGAAAGTGGGTCATGTGGGCTTTGGTTTTCTGACTGCTGCTAAGGGCGTCATAAGTCTCAGGGTGATAATGAAAACAAAGAAAGGATAATATATAAGATTTTTTGTTAAGAAACTAATTTGTTTTGTTATGTGAGTAATAACTGTTGACTATTCCAAACAATTTCAATGAGTATGTGTAGATATTAAAGTTGTTATGGAACAAACTTTGTAGCGAGGTTTCTTGTTGTTTCTCAGGCGCATGATGTAATGAATGCGGATTGGGACTGTTACTTGTTGTTTCGTCAATGAAAATGAATCCTCTATTTAGCGAGGAACAAGTTGAAAATGTGTTTAAACATTAAAGAAAACAGTTGTGCTGAAATGTACAGTTGTTGTTATGAGTAAACTGCTGTTTTTATTACATGTAAAATACTATAACAATGTTATGATGTATAAAAGTATTTATGTTTGTTGACTACAGGAACTTTAGGATGTTTTGTTTTTATAATCCTGTACATAGTTATATTTGTTGTGAAAAGCAATCAGTCCAAATCAGTTAAAATGTCTCCTGTTGATGTAGTTGTATCATATTTGTATTGTTTTGCTATCGATGCCAGTTAATCATGTGACATGAGTGCAGCGGTTTGCATTTATACTGGGTGAGGGGGATGTTGCAGGTACTACATCGGCATTTACATTTTGCACAGAAAGCTGTTATTCTAAAGTGGAATCACATACTATTTCGATAAGTTGCCAGCTGATTTCTTATGTCCAGCAAAATACCCATGTATTGAAGTGTTCACCATTATCAGAATGTTGGTATTTCAAGTTTAATATGTATATATATTGTAACTGGAGAATTAAGTGATAGTGTTATCATGCACAAAACAAAAGTTTCTGTGGATATTTTTTATTTATTTCAATATTCCTGTTATATTATTTATGTTAATATGAGTGTTCATAATTGGCAAATTATCACTTTTATAGTTAAATGGCATTATTGCTTGACTTCTGGTATCGTAGTTTCTTCAAAGATTTCATCATGTTTTTAATAATGGTAAAATCAACTTCTGTATTGCCTAGCGTGTCAATGATTTTTTACCTGACTAAATGTAAGGTTAATTTTTGTGAGGTGAAAAACAATCATAACGAGAATCACTTAACATGTGGCAAGTGTTTTTCTACAAAGTTCCTGGATGTATTACATCTACGCACATCTAAAAGATGGTAAACGCAGTTAACATTCATATTGGAGACCCTTCTTTGAGAATGTAAATACCCAACAATGACTTGTATTGGTGAAACCAAGCTTGAAATATGTTGTAAATCTTTGACTAAAATATTTGAAAAATGAGCTACACAGTCAAATTATTATATTTGCAATAATTTTTACCTGTATTTAACGCCTTCCAAAACCTCAGGGGCGTTAACTAGAAAATACATGTATCGAGAATTATGAAGTTAATGTGCAAGATGCTAACAGGGAATTTCAAGAACAGACATGTTAGGCAATATCAGATTTTGGCTGTTGGCACCCTATCATGTCTTAATAATTTTGTGGAGAAAATGGCATTTCTTACATCATTATCATTTATTTATGTTTAAGAATTTATATAAAAAATCAATCATTTAATGAAATCCCTATTTGCAATATATACATGTGAAATGCGTTGCAAAGATTGTTAATAGATGAACAGATTATTTTCAAACTAAGTCTGGAAAATGTGTCTGTTGTTTTGTGTAAAAATGGTGTAATAAACATGTTTGCAAAAGTTACGCTATGGTTTGAATTTCAGGTACTCAATATGACGGTGATGAAGATTTTGCTAATCATGATTTCATGGGCTGAATAAATGGTGCTAAGATTTTCATCTTGCTCTAAAACATGTTAAAAGTAATGGCAACAAGTTTACTCTTATCACCTATTGTTCAGATATTGTTAACCCTTCTTCTTTTCATATTGAAATTATATTGATAAAAAAGTTTTAAAATAACAATACAGATATGTGTCTCTTGATTTTGCCCATTTATGCCTAGCGTCTAGAAAAAAGGCCTTGGCAAACAGCGTAGATCAGGGTCTGCGCTGTTTGCTTAAAGGAATTTCTGTAAGAAATGTTCTAAATATAGAAATTAATATACTTGACATCCCTAATTTTGGAAATAATCCAATTTAGAAGAATGGGAGAGTCCACTAGTCATAAATGGGTTAAGCATATGCTTGAGATGGGTAGTTAAGAACTTCAGATCATGTAGTATGTATATGATCCTCTTCATGCGAAATTAGGTCTAATGCCATATGCGGCCAGCTTGGCGGTAGCTACACTGTCTGTTAAAAAGTAACGCAAGGTTATAGTTTCATAATTAGTAGACAGGGTAGCTCCTGACCATACTACGTAGTTGTGCAGACTTGGCCCTGCATATGACATAAGACCTATTTTTGTATGATGTGGGTGTTAAGTTTTCGACTGTGATAGATTGGCTTGAAAAACATATATACACACATACAAATGCTGATTTCTTGGGGAAGGCATAATAAAACAAACATTTAAGCAGGTGTTCACAAATATGTATGTTTAAACTTTTAATGTTAGTTTTTGTTGAATGGGAATGTTAAATGGACATATTTAAACAAAATACTTGACATAAAGTTGCTCTTTAACTTTATCTATTATGATTATTGTTAAACCATGCATACAGTTGTAGTTTATATAATAATTTATTGGTGACTTTATTGGTGACATTATGTAAAGTTAATTGCTGTTAAAAATTCTAAATAAATGAGATTGAATTTTGATGACATTTTTTTTTTTTTTCAAAAATGTGTGTATAAGGTAATATCACCTAAGAAATTTACATACTGCGAACAGTATTTAACCATTTGGCTCTACACAATGGCACATTGTTTTTTTGCAATTCCTGTTTTGTAGATTGTGTCTTGAGCTTTAATCCAGTTACCAAAAACTAATGTTGTTCTAACATGCCATAAACAAAATTAGCATTTATAGTAATTTATGTAATTTGTGTAATCAGTATTTTTTTTCAAGTACCCTTATTAATTCAAACGTTAGCAAAATTAGAAATACAACAGGAGAACCAAAATCATGGAAACTAATGGTACAAAATCAGAATTTTCAGACTCTGATTATTTCAGTTGTAAAATTTTCTTACTCTGCGGTTAATGGTTTAAATGTTTTTATGTAATTTCCATGTATATTCAAATGTACGTTCAAATTTGCAGTTTTATTCTCGCATTTATTGTTTATAAAAAATGTATGATGGCCTAGAGAAGGGGATAAATGTGGTAAAAATTGCACAAATTGAAAGGGCAAATGTATAAAATGGCTATAACTGAGAGGTACTTGTTGAACTCTATGATGTGATGTCCTTATTTAACCTCATAGTGTACAATATTTCATATGATAATTATTATATAGTATATTGATATACATAGTATATTTTGTGTATATACAAAATGTATTTGTTTGTAATCGTAAAACAGATTTTGCCCTTTTTGGCAAATGTTCATGTAAATTGTACCTATGTTGTTTTGCTACAAAGTTTTAGAGAATCGATTATTACATAAATATATGACTGTTTGAAATATACTGTTTTCTGTGTGTTTGAAATTTGTTAAATGTATATTTTAACAAGAGATCAATAATGCGGACAGTGTAGTGACATAGTGACATGAGAAGTTTTTTATTATAATAGAATGTAGATATTTTTCTCAAGTATGTTATAAAGCGCCTATAAGCCACTTTGTAGTACCTCTGCTTGCAATCTACTTTATTATAGACAGGCATAGTTTTAGCTTGTGGTTAAACAAGAAGTATTACATGTGCTACATTTACATTCTTATGGCACCTTTGAATAAAGTTTCAAAGAAGTTTGTTCCTTGAATCACATATAAATACCTTACTATATTGATTGGAAGAATGCTGTAATTCATGAACTGTTTTTTTCAAGTGTCATCTGTTGATATATATAATTATGTATGTATATTTATTGGCATTTTACATTTGTTTTAATTACTGGTACATTTTGGATAAATAATTTTCTGAAAGGAAGTGCACGCTGCTTTAACAGGAAGAGATTTTCATTTGCATGCTGTTTGTCACCATGAACAGCAACAATTACTACTTGATGTGCTTGTAGACTTGTCTAGTACTAATGAGATATTTATTCTTGATATTTAATATTGCCTTGTAAGCATTTGACTTACTCTGGGATATGCTAAACTTTGGAGGAAAAAACACTAATCTGGGGAAACAAACCATGACCACTTATCTGAAATCCTTTAATAATAAGCTTCCGTAACAACTATAATTACTTCAATATAACAAGCATAAAAAGGGTTGCGCTTTTTGTACATATGGATTCTTGTCCGTGGATTATTCCAAAACTGTTGAGATTCTCAACACAATTATTTAATTTGATTTTTTGTCAAAGCAATATTTGCCTGGAATGCAATGTTTTTCTATGTTGAATCATCCCATTTGTATTGTAAAACTTGGTCTTTAATAACAAAAGAGAAGCAATTCTTATAGGAGCGTTATGCTATATATAACTTATTGAACATAAAAACAGTCATTATTTATTTCAAGCCAAAAGATATTGCTTGCAAAGTTAATATATGTCTGCCTAGTACACGTATTTTGTGTCCCTGGATATTGTGATACATATGAACTAACACTTACCGGTAATACAGTATGTCATTTTGGAAACATTATTAAGATAGGAACGGTTTTGGAATTTACCCCATCAAACATATGTTAAATAACTTCAAACTAATTTTGAAAGGATGCTTTTATATTTTTCTCTTTAAGGAATTTATCTTACAGCGATCAGTTGGAAAATTTTATAAAGTGAACATTTAATTGTAATGTAGACATTTTAGACAGATTCATTTTTTAAATTAACAGCTTAAATGGATGTTATATTGGTTGATATTTGTTTAATTCAACTGGTTGATATTGGTTCAATTCAACAGTGTTTAAATCAAAAACACAATGTTATTTTTATGGAAACACATATTTTCATTTTTACAACTATGAAACACAGTTCCTAGGATCTGCACAGGCGAATCAGGGACGACACTTTCTGCTTTATTTGTATTTTTCAGTATTTTATCAATGAAAATCCAGTCTAGGTGGACACTGTCATCCCTGATTAGCCTGTGCAGACTTCATTAAGACCAGTTTTCCTAGAAGGAGGTTTTTATTTAATGACCCGTATATAATATATATACTAGTACTCTATATATATCAATTAAGAATTGAGTTGACCAGATATTATGTGATTGTAATTCAGTGCTTAACAAGCGCACATGTTTGCAAAACATTAACGTTAAATCCTTGGCCAAACTGAAAATTGGATTGATCTATATTTGCATCCATTGGTTACTTGGGTGCTGTAATGGTATTTATACACTGTGGCAATACTGTACTCTAGTTTACCTTTATGTTTCATGGTTACATCCAGGAGAATTTAAGCATTTGTGTTGGCTTTGTTCATACTACCCAATGATACATTTGTGTATACATGACTTTTGAAGTATTAGATCAGTTATAGATTATTATATTGACTACATTGTTGTGCATTTTTCAATGTGAAGTTACTGAATAAACAAAATTGATATTATTTGTGTTCTTTTTTGTTGATTTAAAACCAAAACAAAAATGATAAGATTTGGAGTGCACATTTTGGAATCGGGCAGATTACAATAAATGTTTCAGTATTGTGACATGTGCAGATTTTTTTTTATTTGAAAGTAAATATTTCAATATGACATATGCTCAGATTTGAAGTGTTATCTTTACTATGTATAATTTATTATCCCCCCCCCCCCCCCCCCATAGGCGGAGGGATATTGCTTTGGCGT
The DNA here is from genome assembly GCF_020536995.1 of Dreissena polymorpha. Classification (NCBI taxonomy): domain Eukaryota; kingdom Metazoa; phylum Mollusca; class Bivalvia; order Myida; family Dreissenidae; genus Dreissena; species Dreissena polymorpha. Next base: position 139,096,897 of record NC_068358.1, on the reverse strand, counting down.
TGTCCTTCCGTCTTTCCGTCCGTCTAGAGCCATATCTTGGAAGTGCTTTGGGAGATTTCATTGAAACTTGGTATGAGTATATATATGGATAAGAGGATGATGCACGCCAAATGGCATTGTATACCAAATGTAAATAACGGAGTTATGGCCCTTAGTATCTTGAAAAAATGCTTTTTGTGTGTGTCCGGAGCCATTTCTTGGAAGTGCTTTGGCAGATTTCATTGAAACTTGGTATGAGTATATGGATATATGGATAAGAGGATGATGCACGCCAAATGGCATTGTACACCATCTGTTTATAACGGAGTTATGGCCCTTTGTATCTTGAAAAACTGTTTTTTTGAGTGTCAAATATAACCCTTTTGTGTCTAGAAACATATTGGCGGGGGATATCAGTTAAACGAATTTGCTTGTTAAATGTGTAACGAGTTACACAAAAATTATTTTCTCTTTCAATATTTTTCTTTTCATCGAACTCAATACTCATTTCAAAGAGTACTCTTACTATTTAAAAGGAACACAAGTTTGGGATAGGGATTCAAACAAAATCATTTCTCCTCAAGGAATCCTACAGCCTTGCTGACTAACCCTTTCAGCGCTGGAACCGAATATTAAAGGCCTTTGCAAACAGTTTGGATCCTAATGAGACGCCACAGAACATGGCATCTGATCAGGATCCAAACTGTTTGCTATTCTGATAGTATTCTTTGAAAAAAATCAAAGAAAATGCTAATTTTAGAAATTCAGCAGACGACATTTTAGCAGATGACAAATTTCCCAGCATGCAAAGGGCTAAATGATGCATTGTTCCTGTCCTCACATGCTCAGAAATGAAATATTACGAGATAATTAACTATAAACACTCTTTTCATAGATGTTTTTTTCTGATGAAGTGTCCTGGGTATCCCTTGATATAGCATTCAAATGACACACCCTTACTTCACAAAACCCTTCACTACACGAGGTTAACTTCTTATCCAGTTTTGTGGAGGCAAAGCTACACAGTTGAGCCTCACTTGGGGCTTAATGCATGTGCGTGAAGTGTCATTCCAGATTTGCATGTCCAGTCCACACAGGCTAAGCAGGGACGAAACTTTCTGCTTTAATGGTATTTTTCATGCAAAGAAGTTCTCTTCTTAGAGAAAATCTTAGAGCAAAGTGTCATTCCTTATTAGCCTGTGTGAACTGCACAGGCTATACTTGGGCGACATGCACTTAACGCTTATGTGTTAAGCCTTTTTATTCTCCCCCAAAATTTTTTAGGGGGAGCATAAAGTCGCCGCTTCGTCTGTCCGTCTGTGTGTCCGTCCGTGCACAATTTTTGTTCGGGCTATTTCTCAGCAACTAATGACCGGAATTCAATGAAACTTTATGGGAAGCTTCACTACCAAGAGGAGATGTGCATATTATCAGCGGGTTCTGGTCGGATGATTTTTCACAGAGTTATGGCCCTTTGAAATTTTATATAAAAATATTCTTGTCCCCCCAACTACTGTGCCCTCAAGACGTTTTCTTTTATCTGAATATATAGTGCAATATTGTGACAAAAAAAACCTTTGGGGAGCATCACCCGTCTCCGACGGTTTCTTGTTTTCCAGGGCCAGGCTCAGTTTTATTCATGCCAGGTGATCCTACTGGAAATCTAGTCAATTTTAATACAAAAGTCATTTTTCCTCATTTCGAGAAAAATAAGAGTTGACCATTTCAAGTCAAATAACGCAAATGAATGGGGTTTTAGCATTGTTAAATAAATAACTTGTACTCTTAGTATTGCCAAAGAGTTGATATCACTACAACTTTGTTTTTAGTTTACGCGACCAGCTAATGTTGTTACTCAAAATTTCAAGTCGGTTCGGCTTATCTACGGAGAGCCTACTACCTGCCACATCAGGTTTGAGTTCTCCAACTATATTCATTCACAAATGGAAACATTATATGAATATCGTGTTAAATGTTATAGTTTCGAACGGAGCTTATATAGAAAAGAATCAATAAACAATGATTGTATTATACATGTCGCGGAAGAGATGTTTATCAATGATTAAGATTGTTTATCAATGATCAAAATAGTCCACTTTCAGCTGCATCTTCATGACGTAGTATTTTTGCTAAGCCCATTCACAGTCTGAGGCTATTAATAGATGCGGCTGCTGAAAAACAAGAGTCAAATTGCACGGGCTATAACAACGCAATAGTATAAGGTTACGCTTGTTCATCTGAGGCTATTAATAGATTTGGGAAAACAACGCAATTGTATAAGGTTATGCTTGTTTATATTCCCAATTTATAAAACGTTGAACATCAGTTCAACAATAACATCAGGGATACCATAGACAACAACAAAAATGCTTAATAATCGCTAAAACCGAATATAACAATTAAATGTAATACAAATGATCTGTTTCGTAACCTCGTTTATGCTTCTACAGCGGGATTTCTGGGAAACGTTCTTTTGTTCTCAACAGATAGCGACGATCTTTTGTATTTACCGGTGCTAACAACGCAATAGTAGAAGGTTAAGTACAGCTTGTTATTCACAGTTCTCAATTTATAAAACGTTGGGCATGAGTTCAGCAATTACTACAGGTATACTATAGAATACCTCAAAAATGCTTTATAATCGCTAAAACCGAAAACTACTAAATAGAACAAGAAATATCTTTTTAAAATGTAGTTGGCGTAAACGCTGACTTTGAAATAGGTTTGCAATTTACTTTTCTAAATAAATAAATAAAATAAAAACAAAAGTTTAACTACTGTGGGATTTTTTCACTTATAAGTTGCATACTCACCGCATGAAATGTGTGTTGTCAGTGTCAAACCACACATTAGTGTAAGAAGATAAAAAATATACTACAGGAGTTCACATCATATGTGTCTTCACATGCCGTATTATGAGTATATTTCTTCACTATTGAAATATATCGTAACTATGTTAATGTTTGATTTAAACGCAGTTTTCTTTAGACACATTTAAATCACACTTTCATAGCCGTGTGAAAAAGGGTCTTATGCGTTTCGACCAGCGTTTCTGAAACTCAACATGTGCATTTGCGCAGTCTGGTCAGAGGCTTTGCTGTTTGCTATAAAATCACTCAATTTGTTATGGTCTCATTATGTATCTCCTGAGCAGACTGAGGGATGAGCAGGCTGAGTGGGCTATACATATATATATGATTGGTGAATATGGAATAAGACCCATTTTCGTATGACGAGGGTCATTAAAAATCTCATTGCGAATTGTAAATGGCACATTTAAGCACAATGCTTTTCGATACAAAATTTAATTTAAAATAGCAAACTTGTAAATAAAGGCAGCCAATCCAGATGTTCATGAACGATTTCCAGACGTGCTGAAGGAGTATGGCAAACATTGTGGTTGGATAATTGAACGATTTTCTTCTTATCGTGACACTATGCTATTTTGGTCATGATTGTTTTCTCATCTTGAAAGCAAAACTGAAACTCTGTGAAATAGATTTTAACGCGTAATTGTTACTGGGCCACAATTTGTGTCGTTTGAACAAAGAGTAGTCCGGAAGTCCTTACACTGAACAGTGCTACATCCTTTGCGCTGAGCACAGACACAGTGATGTAGCCAAAGTTCAGAGGTTTTATCTCGAATCAGCCTATCAAATACTCCAAAATATTTATGCGTGTCTGCTGGCGTTATGTAAGTCATTAAGATGAAAAGCTGAGTAAAACAGCTGCGCCGAAAAAGCGCATGAGTGCTCTATACCTATGTTTAGGTAAGTTGTTGACACCGTGTGAACTGCTAGGGTTACAAGTAATGCATAAACAACAATGTACGGGTCAACAGGGGTGTCTTCATGACTACCTAATTCGTGAGTAAAAAGTATTGCTCGCAGATTTATTATTTATTTATTTTCATCAATGATCATCTTGTATACTTTGAATTTGTATATGGTGTCAAAAATCAAAAGTTTTGTACAGGGAATTTTCATCATGAAATTATATTCTTAGTGAGATAGGTATTCGATATTCCAACAATATTCATTTAATATGATGGTGAATGCAAATTGTCTTTATATTCAGTTCTCACTGCCATTTTCATAATTCTTTCTATGCTTTCAGAACGTCCAAAAAAGGCCATGTTGTTTTAACTTTGTCTAAGTTATCTCTATGAAATAAATAGGATGATAAAAAGTGCACTCAAAGCTTGACCCGTGCGTTATGACACACTCTTCATAAATGTGAATAGCGTGTGTTCATTTTAAACTTGCGATTAATTTTGAAAAATGAATTGCGTCTTAAATTATGCAATAGCGAACAAATTCAGTGCCTTCAGCGCTTTGATTAAGATAATGTCACAGGTAACAAAATCTGTATGGACAAAAATTGATAGGATTCTGAAAATGACATACCAAAGTGACATGTACAATTTAAGCATGAAAATAAAAATTGATTCTAACATGTGGGTAAGTGGGGTGTACAAACATAGCCTACAAAATGTACTCTCAGTCAGCTCTGTAATTGATTTCCACAAGTTATATTAAAATAATATGAAATTGTGTTGCAAAATAATGATTTCATTTCAAGATGTTCATGTATATACTTCATTGGGAGGCAAGATTCAGATAATAGCCACTCAAATGAGCTACAGTTAACAAAGCACTCCTCAGAATATTTGTATCGACAGAAAATGTGTTTTGTTTGTTTTGTCAGTTTTTCCTCTGTTTTCAACAGCATTGAGGTCTTATTATCACTCTCTGTATACAAGTTCCTTTTGAAAGCTTATAAGGCATAAAGTCATTCAAAATGTACTGGTAAATGCATAAAAAGTAACAAATAACTTGCAAAACATGTTTATTCCGTTCAAGACTCACAGAAGCAAATACAAAACCATCAAAGTTTCCATAGAAAAAAAACATTTAACAAGCAAATCCGTCATACAAAATCAATGGATCATTAAGTACTAACCAATTTTCAAAGCAAAGTTGAATTATTGATAATATTTTTATTGCAGAAGCTTTTCTGTAAGTGTTGGCTGCTTTAGTATTTGTTTTAAACCTGCGTATAATATAAAGTCAATGTGTATTTGGAAATGTATTTCAATCACATACTATGCACTATATCTTAAAACATAGTATTTTATGTACTTATACATTAAGAATCAAAATATACAGCACATTTAAATACTTGGAACATTAAAAGGATATTATGTTTGTTCTTTTGGATGAAATAATGAAATTTCAAATATTCAATTTTTAACATCACGATTGTTCACATGTAATACTTAAAAAACAATCAAATGTCAATACAAATGGCAAGTCACTATACTACAAAACGTCAATAAATACAAAACAAAGAAATCTGGCCAGAATTCCATCACAGAATAGAATAACAATGGATTGTTGTAGTTCGTCTCCAAACTTCCATAATAATAACAATAACAATACATAATCTATATTGAAATAGAAAAAAACTATTTGATTTAACCAAGAGAATGAATAGTATATTAAAGAATGAATAGCATCAGTAAGACATAGCACATAGTGTTCACCTTGAAGTTAATTATATTCTACAAAGCTACATTGTAAGCTGATACATGTACTTTTAAATGGTCAACAACTTTATATATATTTATATTTATATTGACATATTTTTTACATATTTTCTCTGCGGGCACAAAGGTATTCCATATGGGTAAATTCATGTACCGTAATTACTCTATGTTTTCGGACGGTAATAAATAATCATTTTTTGTCGTGTCTGAAAACTTAGAAACGAAAAATATTCACAAAATACAGGTGTTCGAAAACTTAGAGTCGAAAATTGAAGTGTCCGAAAAAAGCGTCAATTGTATCAATGACTACCGGTAATAGCACGCGCTTGAAAAAATAACATGTCATATAGTATTAAATACAGTTATATATGTTAGCACTGCATTTTAAATAATTTTAGATGCTTAATTTATTTGACAGAAAGTTACTACAAGGTTGTACTTTGACCAACGAGTTCAAAGATGAGCATGTGATGTACCGTACTTGTAGTATGAACCTGTAATTAACGCAATAAAAAAGCAAACTATGAAGTTTTCTTTGTTTGTTAATTTCCAATAGTTGTTGTCTAACACCTTCAAGAAGGGGTCGTACCATTGCAGTAGATAATTGAACTGTTAATTGGCACTAGCCCTGGTAATTGTCATAATGCTTATGCTATTGGGCAAAACCATTGTTAAATAACAGTTTACCGGGTCATTTATCCAATAACACAAATAAAATGGTCCGTTTCCCTCAGGCATGCACCTGCCATATGTTTTATGATGTTCATCTGGTTGTAAAACCCCATGATCGAAGTGTCATTAGATATCGAAAACAGGACCGAAATTTGGTAAAATAGCGCTGTAAAATATACTGTCCGGAAACTTAGAGACATTAATTATGGATGAAAACTTGTGTGTCCGAAAATTAAGAGTCACGAAAAATAATTATTTTTGCTAAAAAAAGGGTGTCCGAAAACTTAGAGTGTCTGAAAACATAGAGTAATTACGGTATATTAAAGTACTGTTGTATAGCAACCATACATCCCCTGCACTGTATCACCACACAGGGATCACAGCTTGTCTCTTGTAGATATCAACATATATGGTTATACAACACAATAGCAGCAAAACAAATCCAGTACTTTAACTAATATCTAACAAAGTATAAGTGAACAAGACGTGTGTTCATAGTAGGGTACAGATGCCCCCATATTGCACTTTTGTCTCAAAACTACACTTAGGCAAAAAAAACACAAGTTGTTATGTTCACATTCAACTTTCCATCTGTAAGTGCAATCTTTCAAGTATACTTTGTCTCTTCATGGTAGTTATTTATGATATCTTAAAATTGCATGATACATGAACAATAAAAAGTTAACAGTCCAGACAAGCTGTTTTAAGCGAAAATTTTAGAGTTGAACACTTAAAGTTTGACCTTTACTTTCAAGATAGGCAGGCCAGTTTTACACGGGACATATTGCCTTATTATGGATTGCATATGACACCAGTTATTTTAAATTCCATTTAAATATATTAAAGTTATATTTATGACATTGTCATGCTGTGATATGGCCAAATAATACCTTTAACCTCTAACCTTGACCTTTGAGGTAGGGAGACGAGTATTCCACTCAACAAGTTGTCTTATGATGGTGGATAGTTGTGCCAAGGTACTTTAACCCTTTACCACTTAGATATGTGTTTTTTTTATGTATATGACATGTTGTCCCTTAGAAAGTTAAATTTAACTAAAGACCTTTCTTTCTAGATTCAAGTTTTCAAGGCTTCATTTCCAACCGTTAGATACAGGTGAGCAGCTAACAGCATGAAACCTAAACAGATTTGCAAGTTACTCGCAGGCTGTTATGGTTTTATGCTGTTTGCACATAGCCATTTTCACTTTGATTCTGAGTCGGAAATGTTAAAATCCATGAATATATGGACAAGTAATGGCTGAGACAGGATATTTTGATTAAAAATACATGTTTAAAAATACATTTGACAGACTTTCAGATGGACAGTGCAACTGCTATTAACTGCCTTTGTTGAATGGAGGCATACCAATTTAGTTCAATAGGAAGACAAATGTCAACATGATGCTTGTTGATTGTATTGTTGTCCTAATTAGAAGTAGGACAATAGCACTCCTTTTTAGTGCATTTTACTCTGAGTTAATATCTTGCCTTGCATATTTCATGTTTAACAAATAAAAACCCTTGAAGACCATTGATTTTTGTATCTGTATCATTCAAACAGGTTTTACTTTCACTTATGTGAGTAACATAAAGGAAAATATATTACAAAACCAGTTTCTACTATGTGTCTTCGATAACAAATGCAATTATAATTCATGCAACATCATTAAAGCATAATAAAGTTAAAGAACCTTATGTGACCAATATAATTACTTGTGCCAAGAGAGACACTAAACGATAAATTACCATGCTAAATATTGCACAATGCAGAGAAAACTCTTAAATGTGTCTTGTTCTGAGAAAACTGGGCATAATGCATGTGCGTAAAGTGTCGTCCCAGATTAGCCTGTGCAGTCCGCACAGGCTAATCAGGGACAACACTTTCCGCTTAAACTAGATTTTTGGTAAAAAGGGTCTTTCTTTAAACGAAAAATACCATTAAAGCGGAAAGTGTCATCCCTGATTAGCCTGTGCGGACTGCACAGGCTAACCTGGGAGGACACTTTACGCACATGCATTATGCCCAATTTTAACAGAGCAAGACACAAATACAAACACAGTTTGTTTTAGCGCACCTGAGCACCACCTGCTCGTGGTAATTTTTGTGTGATTTCCTTTTCAGTCAAATAGTTGTCCCAATATCTCTGCCAAGTAAGAAATTGGGTCCCATGGAATAAAATTGTTGGTCATTATGTCAAATTAAAGAAAAAGCTTGTGAACACTCGAGGCCAATTGTTTCACCTAATCTTTAAAAAAATGGTCAGGAGATTTGCCCCAATGACATCTCACCTGAAGTTGGAACTAGGTAATTTAGGGTAACAAAATAGATTACTAAGTCAAAATACAGTACAAAAACTTGTTGACACTCTCAAAACTGAGGCACATGGTGTAAACAAAATGGTTGCTCGCTCAAATTAATTGAAAAGCTTGCGCTATTGAGGCCACATTTTTTGCCCAATCATCGTAAAACTTGCTCAGAATCCATTTTTTTATGATATCCAGGTGAAATTCCATGAGGCTCTTCAAATTTGTCAAAATAAGTTTAAACAGATCAGTTATTTCTTATCTCAGGTGAGCAACTTCAAATTTTTGGCCCCCTTGTCATAAATCTAACAGTTCAGACATTTGGCCCCCTTGTCATAAATCTAACAGTTCAGACATTTGGCCCCCTTGTCATAAATCTAACAGTTTAAGTCAAAGGTACTCATGAACATTGTGTACTTTGATTTTTCATTTTTGTAACAATTCTGTACAAAACAAACTGTGTTATACAAATAAAGCTCAACAAAATTATCAATAAACATACAAATGACATGGAATACATACAAAAGACAAAATAAAGTTAAATAATAATTTGTAAAATTTTGATTTTCATTTTTTCTTGAAGTGCAGATTGCTTTGCAAGTATGTGAGAGTATTAACACCTGAATATTCAGAAAACATGTTTTAAAATTTAACATTGTGATAATTTATCAAGCACTTTTAATTTCAATAAAAATTTGAAAGATTTAATAAGTGTTAATTAGTGTTCATTCACATGGGTAGAGTCAAAAATAAAAATATGACACTTATATATAATTGTCAGATAATCTAATGAACCAGTATTATCGTTCAAGAATATTTAAATGTTTAATAGTAACAATGGTTAAATTACTAACCTACAATAAAAAAACTGTTCAGACAAACAACTGCAGTAAAGGGAAGCAACTAAATTGTCTGGTATATTATACTAAGTAGGCTCCCTTAGAATTATGTGTCATAAATTTCAGTCCATACTTAATTTAAGTGCATTTAAATAAGATTTTGAAGGAAAATTGGCACATCTTTCCAAAAACGCTAAAAGTTTCAAAAATGAAATAATAATAAAAAACAAGTTCAACACCAATATTTTTTTCTTTTCGTTTACAACCATAATATAAAAGTGTATTTAATGCTAAATGCTAAGTATTCAAACTATAGTTCAAACTAAAATTTAACAAAAACAATTATTTGATTCGTATTGATACTTGAAAAATCCCCTCTATAGGAGAAAATTACAAATAACCAGTGATTTTCAACATATTTTTACTCTTTAAAGCTAACATGATATAAAAAACACATTTTATCAACACATAAATATCATAAATAAACAACAATAGGTACATAAATATAGACACTTTTGGCTTAAGAAAAGAAAGAGATCTTGGTCAGTCCCAATCTGAATTCATTCAACTGGATTTACAAAATATGGCTGACTACGGTAAACTTACACAAATCACTCACATAACAGCATCTCAACACAACACCAATAGTCTGCTGCCATAGCAACAGCTTAACAACACCCAAATAAGTATAATTATTTTGTCATGGAAACCGCTTGATTTAGGACTATGCTGGGGGGGCTATATTCAACTGCCGTTGTTCATGATGCCATCTTTCTTCAAGGCTTCCTTCAGTTCGGAGAAGAACGTCGTCATTGAGCCAGGGATTGCACTGTCAACTAGACTGCGCGGCAACATTCCACCGATATCTGGCTGGATCAGACTTATCAACTTAGTCTTGTTAGGTTCACTGAAATTAATCAAGAGGTAATGACAGAAATAAGCAGAGACTTTTTCATTACTTAATCAAAACATTAAACTATATAAGAACTTGCTTCTTTCGTTTGAATCCTTTTCTGCTTATATTGTGTAACATCTGTATATATTGTACATGCCATAAGAAATAAATATGTTTAAACTAAAACATTAAGCACATATGAATTTGATATTTAATCCTTTACCACATAGATACATATTTTGATGCATTTGTTGTGTCTTAGAAAGTTAATTTTAATGAAAGGCCTTTCTTAATAGATTCAAGTTTTTTAAAGAATTTTTTTTCAACCCTTTGATACTGATGAGCAGCAAACAGCATAAAACCTGAACAGAAGGCGAGTTACTCGCAGGCTGTTCTGGTTTATGTTGTTTGCACATAGCCATTTTCACTTTGCTTCTGATCAAGTGGGAAAGGGTTAAGTGATTTGTCTACAATAGCAATCTATGCTGTGCATCTTATTGAATATTGTTTGATGTTCATACAATTCAAACATAATTAAAACACAAACTTAAATGCAAACAAAGTTTTAAATTAAAGCTATAAAAATGGATAACATTATCATACCTCATGTTTTAAATTAGAAGGTTTAAAAAATCTTATTTCTATAATTCTAAACCTATCAATGCCAGGACATACTCAAACCAGCTAAAATGTGTGATGAAACTAAACAATGAAGTATAAATTTAGACACTTCAATGTGCATGAAATATTGGTAAAATAATGAAATGACTTAACTGTGAAGTAAACAATGCCTACAAGTAATAAATGTATTTGTTGAAACAATTCAACAAGCACTCCAAGACACAATCAATTAGTACCTAATAATGCCAACCCACTCAGATAAATGGATTGTTAAATCTAATTGGAAAAGAAATCAATAGACACCAGTCTATGACTTAATCAAAAATATAATTTATCTTTCTTCAATTTTAAATACAAAACATATCAACAAGATCACTTTAACATTGTAATTCCCTGTAAACATCATCACAGTTATGTCATTCCTGTGTTGAGAGATTGACTATTTGAGGAATCATAATGGAGTGACAATTACCAAGTGAAACCATGCAAAATTTACTGCTCTGCATTAATTACAGCCTTCAGCACTTGTTTCCTGTGATATTACCAGACAGTTTAGACATCAATTGATTGCACCTCAAATTATGATTGTTATCCCATATACTGGGACAGATGCAGAATTTCAGATTTGAGGGGGCTTGGACCAGAAATGCTGCGGAAAATCTCTCTGTAATAATATACTTTGGAACATTGCAACAGGAGTGTTTTAAATGATCTGATATACAGATTTAAATATACACATATTCTATTTAAAGCGATTTTGCACATGATCTACCATGTAACAGATCTGGCTGCACATTCCTGCCAGTTAAGATTTTTCAAGTTTTTCCTTCTGATTTCCTTCACATCAACTTGGTTATCTGCTGTATTTACATATCTGCACCGAAATGCAGCAGATCCATGATGCCCTATGGTTAGATTTCATGATTGCAGACTGTCCTGATATCACTACAGGGGGACTGTATCTGGTACCAGTGCTAAATACATCATTAAGAATCTTTTGGTATCTAATATTTTGTTAAGTTGTTAGATATTGTGTGCCCATTGTTGTTTGATAATGCATTAGATCTTTGTTCTGGGATAACTCAGGGTCGTATGCAAGTGCGTAAAGTGTTGTCCCAGATAAGCCAGTGCAGAAAGCACAGGCTAATCAGGGACAACACTTTCTGCTTTTTTGGAAATTTTGGTTCAGGGAAATCATTTTTAACCCCTTTATGCCTGGCATCTAGAAAAAAGGCCTTGGCAAACAGTGAAGTCCCAGATGAGACGCCGCATGATGTGGTGTCTCATCAGGGTCTGCGCTGTTTGCTTAAAGGAATTTCTGTAAGAAATATTCAAAATATAGAAATAAATATACTAGACATCCCTAATTTTGGAAATAAATTGATCCAATTTAGAAATTTATTTCTATATTTAGAATACTTCTTACAGAAATTCCTTTAAGCAAACAGCGCAGACCGTGATGAGACGCCACATGATGCAGCGTCTCATCTGGGTCTAAACTGTTTGCCACGGCCATTTTTCTAGACGCTAGGCATAAATGGGTTAAGTATCAGTGACCCAGATTTTGACCTTCCTGGTAACCATGAAATCACATGCTAGGAACTGGCACACAAAAATGTCTGCACACATTCACCGAACATTCATCTTGGTATCTATACAGCATTTGTTCTAGTTTTAAGCAACAGTGACCTTGACCCAACATGCCAGAAATACAATGTTAAAGTGATATTATGGGCATCTAACAGTTTATAGGTGTCTATCGCAACCATTGTTTATTGTTGGTGTTTTCCCTTCATATACACTTATATTTGTTATTGCAGCATCAACATACTAGAACAATATCCCGCAAAGAGAAAAATAATGCATTTGAATATCAACCGTACTTTTGTTTGACAACTGATCACGCATGTACATTGTGAACCTAAATTTAGTTTTAGTGAAGATTCGTTTATACGACACAAAGACACCATTTTGTTTTACGGATCATTTCGGCTTACAGGACTGGGTGGGTCACGTAATATATATAATATAAAATATATTTTTATAAACAACTGGTAGCAAGATGAGTTGCAGATAATTGGTCAGTAACCACATTTTAACTTACTCTTTTGACCTGTTAATTCTTTTCAGCTCAATTCAACAGTGAAAAATGCCCATAATATCACTTTAAGCAAGGTCTCCAAACTCTCGATACAAGCTTGCTATATCCAAAAGTTTATCAAGATTGGCCAAAAACCTAGAGAATCTCCGATGAATTTTAAAGTTATAGTCGGTTAACTTTCTGTTTATTTTTCCTTCTAGAATGGCCATTACCTCAATCTAACAAAGCTGGCTAAAAATGATGAGCACACATTGTCACCTGATATAAATTTAAACAGCTATAAAATATTCTGAGCGAGTTAAATATTCATAAACACTGTTGGCTATGGATATGATGATTAACTTTCAATTGTATTTAATGTATTTTCTGCAAGACATACAAACTTTTGTTGTTGTTTTTAATAGAAAAGTTTGAAAGATAATTATGAAAATATAACAAGATTTTTAAATATAAACATCCCGATAAAAATTGCCCCATATTTTTGTTGTTAAATACAGTATGATTATGTTCCACATCAAAATCTTAATAATCAGTTTGTTAGAGGATATACCTGTACACAAGTATTTTACTCATTAATTATTTGTCGGTGTGCATCATCAAGTTAAGCTGCATGTCTTAAGGCAAATACTTGGAGCGATAGCAGTTTTCACGTTAGAGAGAATGCTCTGATTTACATGGAACACATGGTCTTTACATTTTAAAAAGTGCCCCTCTTTTTTTAATATTTCCTTGTTCTTATTGAATTGCTCAAAACATGTTTGGTTTACAGGGTGCAAAGAGTGTGCGTGCGGTGCATACCGTAAGCATTGAGCTTTAATAAATCCAAATGTGTTTGAAAAGGTTGCTTTTTAATATGTGGGTACATTGAACTTCAAAAAAGCAACACAATGACGATCCACATTGTTCAGATAATAATTATTTGTATGTGATAGGCACACAAATTTCGCTAAAAAAACAAAACAGGGCTCAAGACTTCTAAGTGACTTAAATGCAATATTTGATTGACAAAATGTTCTGTTAAAACTTTCCATTCAACATGACAGAAACATACTTGTTCAACTTTTGATATTTTACAGTTTCACACAATTTGTTGGATTTTCACATCAAAGGACTGAAAAATCTGCAGAGTACAAGCAACTTTATTTCTAACTTTCATCCTTAATTTAGCCAATATACATGTTTACTGCTAGCAGTTTGGTAAGTGATGTTGTCACCAGATGCCTTCTGCTTACCCAAGGATTTTTCACATATAAGACCTCAAGTGCATTTCCTTGTGGAATGTCACATGGTATCTTGCACTTACCCCTGTATAATTGTTTGAGATGTAAGACTTGTGCATTCCCTTGTGAAATGATGTCATTATGTTCCGTCCACTAACCTGGGTATTGTTTGGCATAAAAGACCCACACGTTCATAACCCTGTGAAATGCTGTCATCTGTTTCTTTCCACTTATACACGGGTATTGTTAGACATCTAAGACCACTTGTTCATTCCACCTTACAATATTGCCACCTCATCCCTTCCATTAACCTCAGCAGGGTATTGTTTCACATAAAAGACAGACATATGGATTCCCCTGTGAAATGTTGTCACCTCTGCTAAAATAGGTTTTGTTTTACATATATAACAGCATGGGTAATTCACATTTGAAGTTTGTCACTTGGTTACTTCAACTTACCTGTGTTTGTCTTACATAAAAACACCACAAGATCTTTTTTTAAAGTTTGTTAGTTGGTTAACTTCCAGTTACATGAGAACGTTTTCACATATAAGACCACATGAGTAATTAGAATTTAAACTTTACAGCTTGGTTACTGCTACTTAAATAGGGTATCATAGACTACATGTATTATAAGGGTAATTAAGTACCCATTTAAGTTATACCACTAAGTTACTCCTACCTACCCAGGTACTTTTTCACATATAAGACCACATGGATAATTCCATCCTCTCACATACTTCTTTTCTTCAGGGCATTTGGAGTAGCGCAAACTGACAGCTGAAATAAATAATGCGTTCTAAGAAAACTTGGCATAATGCATGTGTATAAAGTGTCGTCCCAGATTAGCCTGTGCAGTCAGCACTGGCTAATCTGGGACAACACTTTCCCCTTTTATGACATTTCTCATTTTAATGAAGTCTCTTCCTAGCAAAAATCCAATTTAGGTGGAAAGTTTCGTCCCTGATTAGCCTGAGACAACACTTTACGCACATGCATTACGCCCAGTTTTCTCAGAACGCGACTCAAATAATGCGTTCAACATCATAAGAATTTACAAGATTGTATGTTCTTTTTTAAATATATTGATTACTCTTAGGTTTTCACCAAAATACTGCTGCAGTATAACTCGACAAATCCAAATTGAAAAAAAACATTTTAGAAATTTCATATACATGTCTTAAAACATTGCCATTTTGTTCAATAATTTATCTTATTTTTATTATTCTTGTAAAAAAACAACAACATTAAAGGCCAATCTTACTAGTTGCACTCAATTATTGTTGAATTCATGGCATTTCCGGCACATAGCACCTGCAGCTGGTTACTGCATTGATTCACCTTTAATATTTTGTGGCTAAATAAGATATATGTATTCACCATTATAATTATTTCATGACACCTGCGGCTAGCTACTATATTGATTTACTTTAACATATCATGATAATACCATCCTACATTTTAATGAAAATAACACCAAGCCTATTAAGGGCATAAAGGAAACCATTCAAGAGAATATAACAAATATGACAAAATGACATCAACAACACTCAGTCTTCTTACTGCTTACATAGCAAATCCTTATGTAGGATTTAACGAATGTATACATTAATACAGAACATTTCAAAAAGAGTATCTATACACAACATTTCAGAATCTATATACTTATACACAACATTTCTTGGACTGTTCCTCGATTGTTTGCATTCAGTATTAAACAAATTGTTTCATTGGTTTGCATGATAGAAAAATGTGTGTTAGTGCACCTTGCATACTTCAAGCTAGGAAAAAAGGCAAACAATACGGAATATTACGCTAGTCAATTGTTCCAAGAGTTTGTATCACTCGAGTGGCTTGTGTGATGACGTATCTCACGAGAGGCGGAGCCTCGAGTGTGATGTGAAATAGCACAAGTCACGAGAGTGATACAAACTAAAACTCTTGGAACAATTGACTAGCGTAATATTCCTTTTATTATACACAACAACTAACGAAAACAGTTAACAATTGTATCTTTTACTTTAACAAAACTGACAAAACAATGACTAAAAGTTTGGTACGCCAAAGTTTATTTAAGACGCGTATGAATACAGTTTATGTAAATTAACTTGTAAACATTCGAACCAGGAAAACACAGGTTTCCGAAACGCTTACCTAAATGCCATCGTTAATCCAATGTTTATAACAATTAAGTTGACAACTTTAAATTTTAATCCGATGTTTATAACAAAAACGTTGAAACGATATGAACTTCCACTTCTATCTTCCATGTCTTTATCGAAACTTAGTTTAAACCAAACTATTTTATTGTATTCCTATCGAAATATACATTTATGCATGATAAACACACACTCCAAAATACGTTTTGAATTTGTTCTATGTTTTTAACAAATAGTTTACTGTTAAAAAACACCACGTCCGACATGTCTTTAAATTCCAGAGAGTTTAGATAAAACCATTATGTTTGTCACAGAAATGACGTCACACGATGTACTACGTAATATATTTCGTAATATAAAATATTTCTATTTTCGGTGCGCGTAATGTGACGTCATTAAATGGGTCGATGTAGTCCGGCTAGTATGGTAATACGGATTGGAAACAACAAGTGGCGTAATACGGGATTTTTTATTTCAACGATTGATACAACCTGTATTTTGTAAAAAGCATTAAACAGGTATATAATAAATAAGATATGATCATCGAGTACGTCTCTGGAAAATGAGGATTAATACATGTGCATAAGGAATTTCCCAGATTAGCCCATGTAAGCACAGGCTAATCCTGGTCAACACTATTTGCCTAGACAGGATTTTCATTATAACAGACTTCCTTTACAAAAAAACAATTCCATAAAAGTGGAAATTGCTGTCCCTGATTAGCTTGTATGGGCACAGGCTTTTCTGTGAGATAATTTTTAACCCATGAATTAAGCTTGGTTGTCCCACATTGGGCTCATACTTTTTTTTACAGAAACATCACAGGCACATAAATCCTTACATCATGTACTTTCAATATTTAAAAGGTTACTTTTCAATTACCAATCGCAAGCAATTAGATACTTTTTTCCTGACAAATGTTGTACCCTGGTAATAATACATCATTAACACCAAATGCTTTTTCCTAGTTTACCAATTGTTTAATTTTAAGCAGCACAACAAAACCCTTTGCTAAATGTTCAAAGAAACAGGATGCTTAACAAAACCATAGAGTTCAAAACTATGATCTCATTTTCCATATCTCAAAAATTTAATGTTCCTTTAGTTCATTGATTTTGTCTGTAATGAGCCTATCAACTCAAGTATACAAGTATGTTCACAGTTAGAGGTCTCCTATTAAAACCAAGGAAAATTAAAGAGGGAGATTTTCTTATGAGAACCGACAACACTTTAGGGCTTTCGTAATGTAGAATGGCTCTGTCCGTTAAATTAAACGGGATTTTATCATGAAAATAAATACATTCTTGGTATCTACCGATAAAGATTAAAGGACAAAAATTGTTAAAAGTAAAAAGAGAACATTTGTACATTTGTATGAAGACTGTTCATAGAGTAAAATGAAAAGTAAATTGAAGAATTCTAATCAGCTTTGGAGGTTTTCAGTTCAGTTATTAAATAACCTATTTACTGAAATATATATAATTACACAATGCATAACTAAACAAGACTATTGCCAAGCAATATATGTCCCCTACCGGCTCCACCATTGTCAGAAATTCCACCATTGTCAGATTTTTTTTAAATTGTTGCCATAGAAAACAGAATTTTTTGATGTAGGAACAAAATGAAATGACGTGCATAATGTCCACATTGCCATCTATCCATGTTTCAAGTTTCATGAAAAAATATTAAGAACTTTTAAAGTTATCGCAGGATCCAGAAAAACACCATTTTCAGCAGTATTTCTAGTCTATTTGTTGCCATAGCAACCAGAATGTTTGACATAGTAACAAAATGAAATGACGTGCATATTGTCCATATTGCCATCTATCCATGTTTCAAGTTTCATGAAAATATATGAAGAACTTTTAAAGTTATCGCAGGATCAAGAAAAGTGTGACAGACAGACAGACTCACAGACAGACAGACAGACAGACAGACAGACAGACAGACAGACAGACAGACAGACAGACAGACAGACAGACAGACAGACAGACAGACGACAGACAGACAGACAGACAGACAGACAGACAGACAGACAGACAGACAGACAGACAGACAGACAGACAGACAGACAGACAGACAGACAGACAGACAGACAGACAGACAGACAGACAGACGGACAGACAGACAGAGCGCAAAACCATAAGTCCCCTCCGGTGAAACCGGTAGGGGACAATAAGCATGGTGGTGAAAACCGTTGAAAAAAAAGACCTATTACCAAAAATCTAATGGCCTAATGTTTTGCTTTTGATAAAAAAAATCCTACAAAATAATAGCCCATGGTAACCTGTCACCCACCTTTAAAAGATTGTAAGTAATAAGATGTATTTGTGAAACATAATGCACCCTTCTAAGCCTTGAAGCTGCAAAGCAGCTATTTTAGAGCAGTAAGTCCTGAAGGCCAGCTACTTCATCCAATATGAATGGACCTGCCCAACTCAAACTTGATCTGTAGGTCGTGTCGGTAGACTCACACAAAAACGAGTCCTGAGTATCTTCAAACATTGCATTAAAAAATCCAGAAAAAAATGTAAGTACAAGGCCTGTAACTTAGCAAATAACAAATGGACCAGAAGGAAACTCCAAATTGATCTGCAAGTCATGCAAGTAGATTCACATACCAAAAATCAGGTAAGTATCTGAAAGTGTTCAGGAAAAAACTCAGGAAAGGATTCCGACATACAGACTGACAGACGGACATTGTGACTGCCACCTTACCAGGGGCATAGCATAATATTATTTCTGCTAACAATGCCAAACCAGCAAAATCTCCAATTATTTGATTTTATTACATGTATTCAGTACCTCAGTATTTCTTTCACATGCCTTATGATATTTCAGGAACAACGGGGTCATTGATCTCTGTTTGATTAATCCTTAGCATGCTAGGAAATTTGTCGTCTGCTAAAATGTCGTCTGCTGAATTTCTAAAATTAGCATTTTTAAAAAAATTTTTTTAAAGAATACTATCAGGATAGCAAACAGTTTGGATCCTGATGAGACGCCACGTTCTGTGGCATCTCATCTGGATCCAAACTGTTTGCAAAGGCCTTCAAAATTCGGTTCCATCACTGAAAGAATTAAAACTGCACAACTCTGCGGTAAATTACACCTCTAAGATCTTTAATAAGGAGCTAGTTTTTTTAAGTCAGCTGAATATAGGCGGACAAGAACAAATATTTAATTACCTAAAATAAACACTCCAGCTCAGGGCTCCATTCAATGCATCGCCTTCACTTTTTATCATTTTTTAAATGCTCATTGCATTTTGTTTTGTTATTTCTTTAACTTCTGTGGTAAATTCAAAATTATCTGAATAACAAAAGTCAAAAATCTCTCAAATCGTTCCTGTAAGATGAGATTCATATACCATGTATTATGTGTTTATACCACAGGAATGTTAATATGATAAAACAGTGAGGGAAAAGATAGAAGTATGATAGAAATAACATTCAATTCTTTGATGATGCAGGCAGAACCTAAGCAGCTTCTTAGATATCCAGTCCATGACTTGGAATGCTTCACTGTAAAATAATTATTTTTGAAGTAAATATGTGAGACTGGACATCTGTTTTTTAGATTTTTCAAATTAAAACTTCCATTTGAAACTTATTATTATAACTCATGACTTGATATTGTTTTGATGTTATATCTTACATTAATTAACCCAATTATGCTTAGTGGACTCTCCCATCCTTCTAAATTGGATCAATTTATTTAAAAAAATTGGGATGTCTAGTATATTTATTTCTTTATTTAGAATATTTCTTACAGAAATTCCTTTAAGCAAACAGCGCAGTCACCCAGATGAGGCGCCGCATAATGCAGCGTCTCAATGATGTGGCGTCTCATTTGGGTCTACACTGTTTGCCAAGGCCTTTTTCTAGACGCTAGGCATAAGTGGGTTAATGTCATTTTATAACACGAGACAATTGATAGCTTTACAGTTAAAACTTTAAATTTTAAAGACCAAATTTTTCTAAACAAATCCCTGCATGAACAAAAATGCTACTGAAATTACCCATCTTTCTTCCTGAACACTGATCCATTTATTCAGGCCTTAATTTTGTATACCTAAAAGCATTTCATAAACCTACCAGGGTAATTTCAATAGCTCCATACCCATTCATATATAACCCTCCTATCATCTTATAAAATGCAATAAAAACAACTCAATTTAATGACTCATGAAACCTCAAGCTGCGACATTGTAATACATTGCAAAATATAAATAATTTATAATGATTGCAATTTCTGCCTTTAAATCATTTTAGAAAATATTACTTGACACCCAAAATTCATTCTTACCAAGCCAAGGACTTTGAAAATTAGGCTTTAAATTAAATAGATCTTAAACAATACAGCCATGATTGTACAATAATTGTACATCAATGTATTTATGCAAGTTTTACTAAGTACCTTGAAGTACAGCCAAAGAATGACTCTCAGCTTACTACCATGCTATGAATTGGTGAGAAACTGCATACGGGTGACCAAATAAACTGGTAAAAGTGAACATGAATTGAGAAATGAAAGCTATAAAAAGACATAGCAATAGGAAATCATCAAATGTTTATTAAGAGCTGTTTGTAAAACATGCATGCCCCCCATTATGGGCTGTCAGTTGTAGTGGCAGCCATTGTGTGAATACGTTTT
The DNA here is from genome assembly GCF_020536995.1 of Dreissena polymorpha. Lineage (NCBI taxonomy): Eukaryota > Metazoa > Mollusca > Bivalvia > Myida > Dreissenidae > Dreissena > Dreissena polymorpha. The sequence goes on along the minus strand of NC_068358.1, from coordinate 139,075,898 downwards.
TTGTCACTGTGACCTTGACCTTTGACCTAGTGACCTGAAAATCAATAGGGGTCATCTACCAGTCATGATCAATGTACCTATGAAGTTTCATGATCCTAGGTGTAAGCATTCTTGAGTTATCATCCGGAAACCATAAGGGTCATCTGCGAGTCATGATAAATGTACCTATGAAGTTTCATGATCCTAGGCGTAAGCGTTCTTGAGTTATCATCCAAAAACTATTTTACTGTGTCAAGTCACCGTGACCTTGACCTTTGACCTAATGACCTGAAAATCAAAAGGGGTCATCTGCGAGTCATGATCAATGTACCTATGAAGTTTCATGATCCTAGGCGTAAGCTTTGTTGAGTTATCATCCGGAAACCATTCGGTGGACGGACGGACCGACATGTGAAAAACAATACACCCCCTCTTCTTCGAAGGGGGGCATAATTATTATATAAAATATTGATTAATTTTAAAAAAGTAACGTGTTTGTATGGATATTATCTTATGACCCCAAAGCTAGATGTCATTATGATAACATGGACAAAATACGGTTATATCTCCAGTAAATGACCACTATTAATGGACACAAATTCGTCAGATATATAGTGAAATGTTAAGTTACTTTTGGTAGATATATGGGAGTAAGATATATTTAAACTTCAAGCTAGTATAAACTTCCAGCTAGTATAAACGTCCAGCTAGTATAAACGTCCAGCTAGTATCTGACCATGTTTAGGATATATAGCAGTCAGAATGAATTAATAGCCACTAACTGATCATGCATGGATATGTAGGGGCCAGATAAAGTTGTGAATCAAGTTACTGACCATTCTTGGATACATAGAAGACAGATTTAGTCAAATGTCCACTCACTGATCATTCATGGCCCTAACTGAGTAAAATATAATTAAATATCCAGTATCTGACCATTGGTGGATATATAGGAGTCGGTTTCTTTGTTGATGATGAGGTCCACAAAGTCTCTGGGTGATATCAGACCCATCATTGCACTGTCAGTACAACATCGATTGACCCGTAGCTTGTCCTAGAATATTACAATACCAAAGATCAGAAAAGAAGTCAAACGAATTGTCATTGTCTATATTTTCCAACCCTTAATTACATGATGAGCAGCAAATAACATCAAACTAGAACAGACTGCGAGTTACTCACAGGCTGTTCTGGTTTTATGCTTTTTGCACATAACCATCCATTTTCACTTTGCTTCTTAGTGGGAAAGGGATAAGTGACTTGCAAGTTTTAATATTATGGACACTTCTTTTTTTAAATGTCAGTTAATTGCAGAGCCATGCAAATGTCCCTTTCGTTTGATAATTGTGAAAATCCTATGTTTTCAGTGTCAGCACTGGGTAGAACTATTTTTGTGTGCCGGAAAACCATGCAGTCTAAAAAACAAAATTAATACTATGAGTCTTTCAATCAGGTAATAAATGAGGAATGATTCCTTTTACAGTAATGACTTACTGTCTGTAAGTTACAGATCATCATTGAATTATCAATATCTTTTCAGTCCAACAGCTCTTTGCTGGCATTTTGGCAACATAATTTTGTAGAATAGTTAGGGCGATAGTTTTAAGCCGATGCAAGTAATGTCTGTAACCCAATGTATAGTTTTCACTTCAACAAAAAGTTTTAGTTTTGTCTGCATTAATATCGCAATTCTGGAAAATCTGGACCAAATTTACTCATATTTACTCATCAAAACTAACTGTCTAACCTTGTTATTTACTCATAATTACATTACTATGGTTATCCTTGCATGTGGATACTGGTCCATTTTGATGTTTGGCTGGCCTGTCCTGTTTAAATCATATATTTTTATACCACTTACATGAAATTTAGATTGAATAAGATGTTTACTTTGTATTAAAATAAGTCAACATACCAGTGGATAAAATTTTCAATGAACCTTCAGCTGTACAAACTTATGCCATTTATATATTGGGACACTCAACTTTAGTTAAAAGAACATTTTAGCAAATATTTACTGTATGTCAACAAGCAAAGCTTATACAATTTCTCATCTCTAGACACAATTTCATAATTCTGAGTAAAATTTTTGGAGAAAAGCAATTTTAAGTCTGTTAAATTTTACAGCTTTTTGAGATTTTTATAATTACAACGTTTTGCGTTTTCATATAAATGGGTCATTCTGCTTGGTTAATCCGTTCTTATGCCCTAAGTTTTATTTCCTTATACACCATGCAAATGTATACATACATATTCATGAATGTACTACTTTTTATCAATAAGTTGCTTTACATTTGTCAATAAAATGATGTCATTGTCTGGCACAAATTTAATGTTAAGAAGAAGCCAAAATTGAAACAATATTCATATATGCCAGAAAATCAAAAATATGTGGTGGTCCTTAAAGTTAAAGCTGTTAAATACTTTAAAGTGACATTAAATTATAAGAATTTAATCGTTGTTATGCCTTTTATCTGTGTCATTGCTTGTCTGGAAAATTACGCCTAATTCATGCATAAAGGTCGCCTGCATTTACCGGTATGTTGATTAGGCATAATTTTCCAACACTTTTTACACCTATAAAATGCAGAAAAAGACCATTCAATTCTTAGATCAATAAGCAAATATTGATAATCAATCAATGGACTTGAAGGATAAATGCTATGTAATTTGACTGAAAAAAAATCTAATCACTTGAAAGTATTGGCTCATCTATAGCTACAACATAAATAATGACATATTTACACAACAGCAAAAAGTGTTATTATATACCAGATTATTTGACATTGATTACTTTTGGAGAGGCTTTAAATCCGCACAATTCCCAATAAAACAATGATAAGCACAATTTTGAGCTACCCGATGACGCCAGACAAATCAGTGAATAGTGAACATGTAAGTAGCTGAACAGACATTAATGACACTGTTCTTGAATTCAGCCTTCATAAATAGTTCTGTTAACCCTTTCCCACTTAGAAGCAAAGTGAAAAAGGCTATGTGCAAAAAGCATAAAACCAGAACAGCCTGCGAGTAACTCGCAGTCTGTTCAGGTTTTATGCTGTTTGCTGCTCATCAGTATCTAAGGTTTGGAGATGAAGCCTTAAAAACTTTAATCTACTAACAAAGGTCTTATATTAAACTTTCTATAATGGACAACGCATGCTTAACAAGAGGGCCTGAAAGGCCCAAAGTGGCTCACCTGAGATAACAAGATTTTATTGGGACAAATCTTCTGACCAAGTTTCACGAAGATGGGAAAAAAAATGTGGCCTCTAGAGTGTTGACAAGGTTTTACTATAGCAAAATAAGTAACAAGAGGGCAATTGAAACCCTAAAGTGCTCATCTGAGTACAAGGTATACTATTATAGATGACTTGACCTGGTGATAAAGTTTTTTACCAAACCTGACCCAGTTTCTAACATGGTCTTCATATTTTTAAGGAAAAGATTGGGACCATGTTGCATTAATAGTTCATAAAAGTTGATTATATGGGTTTTCTAAGATTTGGCCTGGTGACCTACTTTATTCACTCACATGACCAAGATTAACGGTTAGCATATATTGTCAAGATAAATATTCTGACCAAGTTTTATCAAAATAGAGTCAAATGTGTAGACACTAGAGAGGTAAATGGCTTTGTTTTTTATAATTTGATATAGGTTTGGGATGCACATTACTCAAACTTGGCCAAGGTATTTTCTCTCAGTATAAACATAAAGACCAAGTTCCATCAAGCTTGAATTATAAATGAGGGCTCTAGAGAGGTTACAAGGTTTTTTCTAGTAAATGACCTCATGGTGACTTTGCTTTTGGACCAACATGACTAAGATGGGAACTGATCAACCTAGAAAATGTTAAGATTAAGAGTTTAACCAAGTGTCATCAAATTTGAGTCACACGTGTGGTTTAGAGAGTGATAACAATTTATTTTTTTTAGATTAGACAGAGTGACCTTATTTTTGGACAAACATGACCAAGATTCAAACTTGGCTTGGACATTCTTGAGGCCAACGTTCACATTTGATTTAAGATTTGTAATAAATGTGGCCTCTTTCATGTTAACATATTTTTTAAAGTTTAACAATCTTTTTTTGAATTCAGTTGAAATATTTTATAAATTATATATAAACATTGTTACTTTAGACATTTAAATTTGATTTTTTAATATCAACACATCTACTCTTTATTTCAGACTTTATTCAACAAACAGTGGCAAAAAAGTTTAGGCCATTGTTGCATTGATAAGAACATTTCAATTTATTCCTTTTCCATTTGCATGACATAAATAAATAATCAACTCCATCTAAAGTGCAGAAATGTTTCTGAAACTACAATAAAGTACAACTCTTTTTCATGTATTTGGTTTCCCAGTCTGAAAGATCTTGCAGAGATTAAGCCAGATATCAGTAAAATTTATTGGAAACTCTACATGTTTTGAAGCTGCGATAAGTGATCTGAGAGTTATATTGTATAGAATATATCATCTCTACAGTAGTTCATGGCAGTTTTGCAGATTTTTTTTGGAATGATTCAAAGATAAGAGGAATAAGCTTCAATTATACGGAGTTATACAAAGGACAATACATGACTTCTTACACTAATGAGCCTCGCTTTCGAAAATAACAGGGTTAAATCGTGTGTGTAAGTAATCATCCCAGATAAGCTTCATACAGGCTGAATGAACCACACTTTCCGCATAAACATGGTTTTTACATGAACATACATATTTTAAAGAAAAATACCATACAATAGGAGAGTAGCGTACTGCACAAGCCAATCAAGGGCGACACTTGACACCATACAATAGGAGAGTAGCGTACTGCACGAGCCAATCAAGGGCGACACTTGACACACATGTATTAAACCCTGTTTTCCCAGGCTAAATTAAAGAGAAAAAAACAGACAATAAAAGGCCAATGATCTAATACCAAAGTTCTTGGAGAATCAAACATGAAAAGCCACCTCATGTCGTTCCTAGCCAATAAATAATCATCTCCACTACTCAAGTCTTCGCTGAGTAAATTTTACCACTTTAATCAGGTGATAGTTGAGATTAAAACACCTCAGGAATTTGTCAATGTATACTGTCAATAAAAGCTGGTTTGTTGATAAAAACTGTGAATATATTTGTATAATTTTATATATCACCAGATCAATTTCGCTTCGGCCAAAGGCGTTGTTGAGTGAGGAATTGGCAAACATTTGGCAATAAGAAGAAAAGACAAAATAATTATAAATAAACAAATATGGAGTCCTCACTTTGTCAATCGTGGACAATACTAAATACACATGCATTTAGTCCAGTTTTCCTACAGATTGGCTAAAATGTAATTCTCATTTCAATTGTACAATAATTTATCAAATTTAGTTAGAATCAAAATAATTGCTGCACTATCTCTTTTTTATCAGTCCAAAGTGGACTCAGGCCCCTGTGCTTTGATGCCAACTTCTAATAACTCCTTATCATCATTTATTAAGCTTATAAACAATGACAAAAAGAAGTTATTGATAAAATTCATGCAACCTAAATCTTAACAAAATGGGGGGGGGGGGGGGAGGGAAGGATTAATCATAACTCCTTATCTTTGTTTATTAAATATATATACAATCATAAATGTACATTATTTCTTAAATTTACGCAAAAAAGTTTGAAGTGCCCTGGTAAAAAAAGAAGAGTTATAAATGTTTGAAAGATATATTGAGGAATTAGGTTTACAGCAATATTATCATTTTCTTGTGACAATTTAACATCAAGAATTCTGTGTGTGTTTTGCCAGGTCTCTAAAAAAAATTTATGAAAAAAAACGCAAGGATATTTCTCATCATTCATGGAATGTGTGTGACTCATAATATATCATATCATCATGCAGTTACAGCATCTATGTATTTAAGTGATAGGGTTACAGCTATTTAATGACTAGTTAAAAGCCAATTATTCACAAATAAAAAAATTCTATAAAGGGATCAGCTTTCAGCCCATTAATCTCTGTGAAAGGTATACTTTACAAGAGAGCAACTACTAGGGTATATTATGGCTATCAGGTATACTTTACAAGAGAGCAACTACTAGGGTATATTATGGCTATCAGGTATACTTTACAAGAGAGCAACTACTAGGGTATATTATGGCTATCAGGTATACTTTACAAGAGAGCATCTACTAGGGTATATTATGGCTATCAAAGGAGCATGTCTACTTTCCCCAACATTAACCCTTTTGTTTAAATAAGTATCACTTATTCTTGCTGACACTTAACTAAAACTACCAGTCTTTCAAAAATAAATAACTAAATGACAGATTAAACCTATATACCCCTACAGCTCACTTACAAGTAACAATAATCACAAAGAGAAACCTAATAATGGTAACATGATCTATATAACTCAAGCAAGACAATTAAGTCTTCTTTTGTTAGCTCCTTATCATTCTATTCACTACAGTTGTTTTCTGTCCTCCATTATTGCATACATTGTGGGGGTGCTATTATGCAATATTTGATTATGTCAAGACAATTAAAGGAATTGCCAGACAAGTTATTATTTTAAATGTGTAAAATTATATATTTAAAACCCTAACAGTTTGCCTTTTTATTAGAACATGTTGCCTTTTTACAAAAATGAACATTTCAAAACTGTATTTGAAAATGGCCAACTAATGTTGCCCCTTATGTTGTCACTTATGCACAAATATATAATCAGAACCTTTTTATTATTTTTATTATTGAACTTATTTGTTTTTAGTCCCCAAGATTAAGAGAAGCTCTTCATAAAATTAAATGAGAACACAAATGCTTTTAACCATCTTTCACCATTTAATAACCATCACTAATCGCAAGCAAATATTGTCGTCTTCCGCAAGAGCAATTACACCTTTTGCCTTATTACTGTCATTTTATAACGCATCAAAAGATGATTTACGCAACTTCAGTGCATGATGACATTTTCTGCATGCTCTCTTTACAACTTAAAGATTTGATAATTATGTGCAACATGGGTTCCTTTGATTTCAACACGGTTCTTGCGCAATTTGTAGAGGTCTTTTTGCTTGCTTATTTCTTTATCACCCTGTTTAATGAATGTTTTATTGCTAGAAAGTATGTATGATATGAAACAGGATGAAAAACTTTTGTCAGAGGTGTTGTAAGCATTGAACAAGCAATGCACACACAATTTAACAACTGGAAAATATAAAAGCAAACAAAAAATATATAAATGCTGAACAGAAGTATTTATGTTGTAAACAATAATATTTTAATAATATGATTTTAAGAATTGCATGTTACAATTTATTAACAAAAAACGTTCATTTACTTTTTATTTAGAAACAACAGCTGTCACCATAGGATGACATATGCCCCTGAATATGCTTTTTCGAAACATAAACGCAGATTCTGAAACCTAAACGCCGACCCTAAGTTCAAGGTCAAGGTAAAAAGGGGTCAAAATGTGTGTGCGTATGGAAAGGCCTTGTCCATATACACATGCATACCAAATATGAAGGTTACATCTGACGCGACATAGAAGTTATGAGCATTTTTCGAAACCTAAACGCAAAATGTGACGGACTTTCAGACAGACGGACGGAAATGCCATCACTATATGCCCACCTTCGGGGGCATAAAAAAGAAATCAATTCAACATACATGTATTTGATCATGATTATCATTTAAAAACTTGGTAGCAGCATGTTAACATCAATACTTATTTAAATTAATGAATTAATATATATAGGTTTAATGCTTGATTAATTATAGAAAACTTCTTAAAAATATAAAGGCTATCAAAGGAAATTTCTTTCTTTCATGGCTTGCTCTTAAAACATGCTCCATAACATCAAATCTTATTCTTTTCTGACCCCATACATCAAATCATTGAGCAATCTGTAACTTAAAGTCACAGTTTAAACTAGGAATACCTTGACTAGCCATTCAACGGTTTCTATATGCTTCACTGCAGTATCCCATTGGCCCCTGTGACTGTCTGGCAGAGGGTCAACATAGTTGAACACAGTCTGTGGTGGGGCATCATACACACACTCTCCCTTGTACCTGCCATAGAGAACACACGTATAATTATTATACATTACCCTAAGTAATAAAGTATAAAACATTAGTGACCATTTGCATTAATTCACAAAGTAATTAATTCAGGTCTTCAGAAACAAAACGAAATTAAAAACTGAAAAGTAATTAAACTTGACATAAAAAAATAATTTTAGCTAACTTTGAATAAACAATGAGGTAGGCAGCCAGGTTTTTTACAAACCAAAATCATTTACAACTATTACATGCCAAATATCACAACACATTTTTAATATCCTTATTCAATTTCATTATGAGTGGGTTATGGGATTTCTTGAGTTTTCAAATGGTTTCATTTATATTGAGCCATATAAGGAAATCAGTGCCTCATGGCAGCCATGTTTTTCAATATGCTAAAATCATAATTATCTCCCTCATTTTGCCCCCTTGGTGAAATCAAAGTACTGACAGTACTGGTGTTACGATGCTTTTGAAGAGGATGGATATAAAACATCAATTTAAGTCTATCTATATCACCACAATTGTGTATGTTGATACGAACATTTGGGTACGATAAAAAATTTGGGTACGAAAAAAAATTTGGTACGAAAAATTTTTGCGTACGAAACATTTTTGGTACGAAAAAAAGTTTAGGGGTACGGGGAAGTAGTACCCGTGGGTAACTTGACCCATTGAGCGAAACTGGGAGGCGGGTCACATTCTTGTTCATTAAGTATGGCAATACCTTCATGATGATTCTCGAAAGAAGGTATGAGCACATAGCCGGACCATGTGAGCTCAATCGTATGAGCACTTGACTATCCGAGTTCGCCCACAAACATATGGATAAGTTAACTAATAGCGAAATAACCTTATACATGTATATACTGAAATCTAACAATCGAACGAAATATCAAACATGGTATGTACACTTAGGTGGTTGTGTAATTTCTGTTAGAATATCGTATTCAATATGTAAATTTTAAATGATTGTGCCCGCACTTGAGTTTGTTGCCTTGTTTGAGTCTATACGCGCCTAGGCTGCACCCAGTCTGTGTATTTGTAATGAGTTACCTCCGCGCTGAGGCTGTATAATGTTGGGAGCGGAGTGTGTCCAGCACTCCTACCTAATAAGATTAGATTGACGACAGTTGGGACGAATTTTGTATGATAGCTTCAATTGCCAGCTATTTGTTTTGTACTGAAATACTTTTTAATTTTTTATATGGTCAAATGCTGGGGGGGGGGGGTGAGATTATCCGGAAAAAAAACACCTGTCCGGAATGGTGACCACAAAACAGACAAAATATAACATTGCGCCGGGAGCGGGAATCGAACCGGTGTCGTAAAGGTGAAAAAGCGAACGTCCTTACCACTGCGCTAGCGGGACGAACAATTACGCAAAGAAATGTTATATCTATATATATCATAGCAGTGCAGCGTTTACAATTTGCAGGTTCGCAATTGTTCGCATTCTTTAGTTTTGTGATCACGTAAAAAGTTAATATTGCATGATTTTATTCGCAATTTATTTACTAAATCGAGAACAAATATCAAACAAAATAGAGAAAATATATAGTTGTTTCATTGGTCCATAAAAATAAAATGGATGTAAAATTACTAATTTTAAATTAACGTTCTGATACACTTATTGAATCTGTTTCACCAGGATATGCTGTTCTATTAATATTTACCTTTATCATCACGAACGACAACTCTGCTAGGAGAATGTTATCAATGAAAATCAACGAGCAATCTCCTATGCAGTGGCTAAAGCCTAGGGAAGTAACTGAAAAATCGAGTTATCGCAATCGGACTGGCTCGGTCTTTTACATAGGTCCCCATTGTGAAGATTACTGGTTATCAAACCTTAGACGACGCTGTTCCAGCATCGTCAAAAAGGTACCATGTGACATTGAAATTAGAAGGCAAATGGTACCTTTTTGCACCAAGGGGGCGAATTTTGTTTAATTGATTTCTCTAATCAATAGAACAAATGTTAAGACCAATTTTTCTTAATATGGAGCAATAAATGTGACCTGTGTTCAAATAGAGTATTCAAAAGCTTGTTTTACTTAACTATGACCCCACTTGACCAAGTTTTAAAACTCTGTTGAAATATAATATGGACACATGTTCTGCCTAAGTTTTGTTATGACCTGTAAATTAATGTGGCATTTGGAATGTTCACAAGTTTTTGCTTTAATATGACCAAAGATTGGTCAATAAATGAAGCCTCTAGAGTGTTAATAAGTTTTTTCTATAATTTTACCTAATAATCTAGTTATGTATTATGTACATGACTGAGTTTCAAACTTAGTCACAAAATATCATTACAGTAGGACAAATGTTTCACAAGTTTCATAAAGAATAGGTAATGAATGTGGTCTCTAGAGAGTTTTAAAGTTTTACTTTAATGTGACCTAGAAGCCAAGTTTTTGACCACACTTGACCCAATTTTGAACTCGTTGGGACAAATTGTCTGACATTAGTTTCATGAAGATTGGGAAATAAATGTAGCCTCCACAATGTTCACATGCATTTTCTTTTATTTGACCTAGTGACCAAGTTTTTGAAGATTGAGCATGAAATTTGGCCTCTATGGAGTGTTCATAAGTTTTTTCTTTAATTTGATTAAGCCCTTAAGGGATCTAATTTTTTATATGTTATTTGAAACTGTTGCAAACTCAGTGGAGATATCATTGAGACTTAGGCTGGTATTCCATCTGTCCGTATCCACATCCGCAAAAAAATAGAACAAGTTGAAATGCACTGCAATTATTCCATTCATCCGCATCCATATATCCACACGCGCAAAAGCCGTCCGCAAAAGAACACTCAAGTGAGCATTCTAATGCGGGTGCGAACAAGATACGGACGGGATTAAGCACGATGAGAGTAGTCGTCATCTCAAAATTCAACTGAAAAACTATCGAATTTGTGAAAAATTACCCTGAATTATACAACCAACGCAGTTTTGCATATCGGGACTCTGATTTTACTCCAAATGTCTGGAAAAGCATAGCCAAGGCACTAAAAGAAGATGTTTCAGGTATTTACCATTTGTATTCTTAAACAGACAGAACGATGATTTGTGCCTTATATCTACTTAAATTCACGCTTGTCCTTCATAATAATTATCTCAATTATAATTTTAAGTTTTATCCATATACAAAAATAAAAATACGTTCGACGTATGCGGATAAATGGAATATAGCGTCCGCATTATGATTTTGCGGATGCAGACTCGGATACGGATGCGGATAGATGGAATACTAGCCTTATGCTCTATTACACAAGTGTCATGAAGAGTAGGTGTCTGCAGTGTTCACAAGGCAAATGATGATTCATTACACGCAGCAGATGGCAATCACAAAAGCCCACTTAAGCATGTTGTGGTTAGGTAAGCTAACAATGTCAGGTTTGCCAAGTAAAAATGTGTCATAAATACCAAACAGATGAACAATAATACAAAAGAAGACATTTAAACAAGTTTTGTATATAATAATTAGTCCAAAAATTAATCAGACATTTGTTTGTCACCAAATCTCAAAATGCTAGTTTTAGACAAATATCCTCTGGTAGATTAAACTATCAAAGCACTGAAGGCACTGAAGTTGTTCGCTGTTGTCATCCTTGATTAGCTTGTGCGCATTGCACAGGCTAATCAGTGTGCACAGGCAAATCTTATTTGACATGCATTAAGCTCCGTTTTCCCTGAAAGCAGCCAATATGTACAGATTTCAATGATAAACACTAGACTGGCCAATGTCGTCTTACAAGCTGGTATATACACTCGCTGCAGAAGTAGAGTAGAGGCATTCGTCGTCTGCAGTGCAGACAGGCAAGGTAATCCTTCCTAGCATAGTGAGTTGCGGTTCTTACCGTACTTAAGGCTTCTAAGCACATACTGATTTGCAAAATATGCTCTGTAAATTTAGTCGGCTGCTAACAAAACCAACTTAAAACTAATGCATAGTAGCAAAGCTTTTATCTTATCAAAGAAACTGATTTTAACCCACTGCTAAAACCAGACAGCAACTATGTAAAACAGACATAAATACTAAAGCCCTCTTGGCAAAACATCTTATTAAAATAATGCATTTGAGCCATGCTATGTGAAAAGAGGGTTTAATGCATGTGTGTAAAGTGTTGTCCCAGATAAACCTATGCAGTTCACACAGGCTAATCAGGGATGACACAGCCTTTATGATATTTTTCGTTTTAAGAAGGTCTCTTCTTAGCAAAAATCCAGTTTAGGCGGAAAGAGTCAACACTTTACGCACATGCATTAAACCCCCTTTTCACAGAGCACGGCCCATTTATAGCTAAAAGTGATGCACACTACTTTGCTTTAATTGCTGTACTTTAATAATAGTGCATACATAAGGAACATCAAGTACAAATGAATAATATCATATTAAGCTTAACAAAGATGATCATTCAATGTAGGGGGTCTTATGGGGGAGGTAAACAAACCATGTAAAAGATTATTGCATCAATTCTTACAGACTTATTATCCCACGCCAGAGGCTGAGGGATATTGTTTTTGCGTTGTCCGTCCGTCCGTCTTTCCGTCCGTCCGGCACTTTTGTGTCCGGAGCCATATCTTGGAAGTGCTTTGGCGGATTTCTTTGAAACTTGGTATGAGTATATATATGGATAAGAGGATGATGCCTGCCAAATGGCATTGTAAACCATCTGTTAATAACGGAGTTATGGCCCTTTTATCTTGAAAAATGCTTTTTTTGTGTCCGGATGCATATCTTGGAAGTGCTTTGGGGGATTTCATTGAAACTTGGTATGAGTATATATATGGATAAGAGAATGATGCACGCCAAATGGCATTGTACGCCATCGGATAATAACAGAGTTATGGCCCTTTGTATCTTGAATAAATGCTTTTTTGAGTGTCAAATATAACACTTTTGTGTCCAGAAGCATATTGGCGGGGATATCAATTCAATGAATTTGCTTGTTAAACATTGATTAAGCTGGCATAAGGCATTGTATTCAAAAAAAGGTCAGTCATTTACAACAAATTCCTTCTTCAGACACTGTAAGCATGTTTAGATAACTATCTATAGTATAATAAGTCTGTAAGGATGAACCTGAATAAAATATTGACGTATCTGCATAAACAAAGTGATTTAAGAAGTCACTTTATTTCAGTTTTCGGTAAACCATACAACATAGAGGTTAGGTGAAAAATGTTGCATCCTGGTAGCTGTTGCAACGTTTTTTTTAAATAAAGAAAATTGAGTGCAATCTAATTTTGTACAAAAAACACAACCTAAGATATTTGGTATTCAAGGTGCAACATTAAAAGCATCCTTGTGTAATAAACGGTGTAAAGCAACCTATAATTTCATGTTTTGCCGCACCTAAGGAATGTCTTTTGCAATTTAAATACCACCACACCAGATGTACTATGATGGTTGAATAGTAGTCTTCAGTACATCACACTGAAGGGACCCTACTTAACCAAGCCTGTGGCTTTAGGACACTTTGCTGCTCTAACACTGGGACTATCTTGAGGTTTTAAGTGACAAAGTAGCAGTAATAGTTACGTAAATTAAACAAACCAGGCTTGTATTTAGACACAATAAATGAGTTATGTGATATGTAAATGGGATTGATTTATAAGGCCTATGGTGATTTATATGTACACTGATTCGCTAAGCAGATGTTTGATTTCAAGCACACAGCATTTGCATGCTGAAAAAGATTTGATAGCTATACTGTGAGGTAATCCCAGCTCCATATCTTACATAACAAAAATAAACTTGCAGCTCAAAGCATCAACAAAATAATACATGAACATGCTCTAACTGTCTCTGTGAGTGCATCACTAACTAAATTGAGATAAAACAGTTAAATGTCTTAAATTTTCAGTGTATCATAATGATGTAAAATATAGCTAACTAAAAATTCTCAACTAATATTTCCAACAGATATTTGCTGGAGATGTCATAAACCGGAAATCAGGCACCAGTGCTCCCAATATCTGACTTCCAAAGCTCTCCTACCTAAAAAGATAATTTCTTTATGTGTATCTCATACTTCTCAGCCCCCTTATTGCCCTTATAATGTCCATGTGTCACCCATTATTCTTGTTATGCCCTTCCACTTAGGGCATCTCAACCCCCCCCCATTTCTATTACCGTTTGTTGCAGCTCATAAATTAATATACATTCCTTTCTCTCCAAGTTTTTTCCTAATGCCTCCTCTTGTATGTCCAACTGTACAGACTCATGTTTTTTTTATGGCCCCTCTCTTTCAGACTAATTGCCCAAATATAATTAATGTCACCTTATTTTTACTTCTCCCCAGCTTTTTCTGCTTATGTCCCAACTCTGTTCTAATGTTTCAGCTCATTTCCTCTTTGTGTAATGATAGAAAAAATAGCAGATGCTTTGTGAAGTGAATTTGTGCACCTTATTTATGGTGAACAACAACCAAGATTAAATTTAACCAAATCAATAAAACATAAAATACTTACAGATAGCCATCAAATTCTTTTGAATGTCTGTAAAAAATAGAAGCACCATCTTTCTGAAAGAAATAATTTCAAAATCTATTATTTTTTGAATGACAACTTATGATGAAAATGTTTTATGTTGAACTTAAGTAAATGCAATAAGTGACTGATGTTCTAAATGATTAACTATATTCATGATAATCTATGGTTTGGGTGACAACAGTGAAAACCTTGATAAATATAATGCATAATAAAGATTTCAATAGCTGCTAAGGTCTTACCTAAGATTATTTAAAAACAGTATATGTAATGCCTTCAATTAAACTAGATGCTGCACAGGCAGTATGCCTTATAAGACCAAAACCACTCCACTTCAATTGCCAACAAAAAGGTTTCCTGAAGGATAGCATGACTATGTGATGAATGCACATTTAAATTCAAACTGATACTAACATTTCAGGGGTTTCCAAGCCATTTTGGGAAAAGAAGAATGGTCAAATTGGGATTTTTTTTTAGAAATTTGGCACCCTTATTGACCCCAAAAATACAGTTTGATTACTGTTTCCGAAGATCAACCAACATATAATGTATAGAATTGAATCGCATTAAAAAAGAATGATTCAATAGTGTATTTTATAGGGTCAGAAATAACCCTAGCCAACTTTAATGTGAAGTAAAGGTCCATTTAATATCTCCCTTTTCATAGAATATTCATTTACTTTTTGTGGGAATTTTGTCTTCTTTCCAGTGTGCGTTCATCCATGATGAACATCAAAAGATGTGAATAATAGTTTCATTTCCAATCAAATAAAAGAAGAGCTGCCATGCAATACTCTCATAATGACCACACTTGCATTCAGCCAAAGCACAAATAAGATGCAAGTTATAAATAAAATAATTGTGCACCCTAGTATATTCTGATATTTGTATTATATTCATTGAATTAACCTTTCATACAATCATTTCATATTAATCACACCCACTACAAATGCTTTATCGTTCTTCAATTTTCTTTTAATAGCTACCAGTATTTAATTTTCTAGTATTTAAAAAAAAATCTGCAACAAATGAACATTGGCTACCAAACAATTTAAGTGTCTAAATGGCATAACCTGGTTGACATTTGAGATTTGTTTTCTGGTTTGCTATTATTTGGAATGCATCAAATTTTTAAAATACTTTTTTTTTTCATTAATTTAAATATACAATAACATTCAATGGTTAAAAGTAAAATTAATTTAAATAACATTGATATATTTCATGCCTGTGTTCCTGAATGATGACAATATCATTCAAGTGTACAGGCACTTAATTGACTTTTAATTGAACATATTTTTTCAATTATTTTCTAATCATATTTCATTATCTGTAAATTTTAATAATCATGAAATTTATTTCTATTAAATAAATCAGGCAACATTTTGCTTGTAACAGTTTAGTTCATTTACTTACATAAGGACATACAAAGATAAGGGCCTAAAATATGAACTGCCAGTGTCACTGTGAGATAAATGATTTTGTTGTAATTTAAAACATTATGTCATCAACGAAAGTCCATACCGTTTTCTTTGACAACGTCCAGCCCTCTTGTTCTTTATAATAATCTTGTAAAATCTTTGCTACTTCCTCTCCCTTTTCCATGTAGTCTTCCATTTCAGTCGTCTTGAACGTTCAACGTTTCTAACACTGAGCAGACAGCTAATGTAAACACACATGTCTCCTGACCTTTTTAAGGGGTCATTCATATCCAATCAAAACAGGCTGGGTTCGGATAATCAAGAACAGTTTTTCAAGAATGTAGCAGACGAGTGTTTAGTCAAAGACCTATAGAATGTATTTTATAGGTCTTTGGTTTAGTGAATCTGGCACCAAGATCGTAATGTATGGAATGGTTGATTCAATAAATCATGCACCTGAATTAAATTGGTGATTCTATAACTTGCATATGAATATTGATACATAACAAATGTATTTTGTTTCATACGGATGCATTACAAACAATTTATATGTCAAGCTTCTTTATGCTATTCAAAGACCCATAAAATTCTATAGGTCTTTGTGCTATTCAGTCCCTTCATTCGCATGATTGTTTTACATGTAATTGAAATTTCAATTTATCATGTTTGATTGCTTACTGAAATATTGAAATGTTTATTCATGATACTTCGTCGCCATTCTGTGCTTGTCTGATTTCATTTGAATGTGAAGCTACTGCATGAAAGGGACAATTTACGATCGCGTTGATAGTTATATTAATTTACTGCGTTATAATTATATAAAGAACCATTAAGAAATGTGACGTTTTAGAGCAAATGATGTCAGTGCAATTTCCAGGATATAGACTATATACTTTCGGGAGACAATAATAATAATAATAATAATAATAATAATAATAATAATAATAATAATAATAATAATTACAATAATATGTAAATGTAGGTGATCTAAGGGCTTATGAGGATAATAAACGCACAAGAAGTCAAATTAGGAATCTGACAAAGAAAATGGTTAAACAAAGAGAGAAGAAAATAGCTGACGATTCTAAAAGTAATACGAAGGCATTTTGGAACTATGTTAACAGGAAAACTGAAACTAAAGTATCAGGTACAGACTTATATAAAGATGAAAATAAAATAGACATGACAACAAACGATAGTGAAAAGGCAGGGGTTTTAGCGGACTTTTTTACATCGGTTTTTACTTGAAATGAGGATATTAAACAACCAGATAGTAGTGCTCCTCAAGATTTGCCATGTTTGGATGTTTTAACAATTACTTCTCAAACTGTTGAGAAAAGGTTGAACAATTTAAATATTAATAAATCTCCTGGGCCGGATAAATTGAACCCAAGATTACTTCATGATTTACGTAGAGTTTTTGCTAAGCCATTGTAAATTACATGTATCTTTAATAATTCATGGACTAAATTTGAGTGGAAATGTGCAAATATAACTCGAGGGCTGAACGGAAAACTGTTGTATCTCCTTCTTTGTTTAATATGAGTTACAACAGTCTTCCGTTCACCCCTCGAACTGCTTTGTTTAAGAAGGGTGATCGCACAGATTCGGGAAATTATAGGCCTGTTAGTCTGACTTGTATTTTATGTAAAGTTACGAAGACTATTTTTAGGGAAGAAATGGTGTAACATAATAAAATAAAATTATGAAAGTGAATGGGTTATTAATAAAGCAATATGGCTTTATCTCGGGTCGTTCGACTGTTTTGCAACTTTTGACAGTTAAAGATAGGTGGACTGAAATTTTAGATAAAGGGGAGCTGTAGATGTGTCGTTTATTGTGATTTCATGAAGGCATTCGATAACGTTAGTCATGCAAAGTTATTTCACAAACTGAAAATGTATACCTCTCTGATTATACTCCTTTAATTGACGTTTCGGCATAATGCCTTTATCAAAACATTGGAAATTATATGTTAACTACATTTTTACGTCTTTTGACTGCACAATTTAAACAACAAAGAAAAATGTTTTTAAACGTCAAATGACGTTGTACATGATGACGTCATAAATGGCGTTATATAAAATGGCGCCAAAAAAATGTAAAAATTCGCCAAAAATGAAATGACGTTAAACACTTACATATTGTATCTTAATCCTATGTTAAATGTGTGCTTTATATATTTAATAAATTGATATTTTACAATAAAATAATCATCATCATATGTAATTATAATCTACCTTAACTTATTATCATAAATTAAATAGGGTAAACTTATTTAATGACTCTTATTATTTCAATCCATATCTATGTATAATATTCAAATGATATTTGATTAAATAATCATATATACTTGCTATTCTATATATCATATACACATTATGGACAAGATAAATTGCATAAAGTACTATTAGTTTTACATCCATTTATGTTGATGATTAATATCAAATGTTTTTCACATATATTTTTTACAAGATAGTTTCCCGTAGCAGGACATCAAGTTGATTTTTTGTATTTAGTCCATTTGGTGATTGCGTTTGAAACTTCTTTATAAATTCCAATTCTTTAATAAGTCTGTAATAATGGGAACTGTCTCTTATTTGTGTTAACACTGATACACCCATATCCTGCACTCTGTGGCCTGCACCATTGAAATGTTCTGAGATTGGTTTCTCTCTTCGTAGTCGCACGTCAGCCTCGTGTTCTTTGGCACGTTCCTTTAATGATCTGCTCGTCTCTCCGACGTATACCATCTTTTGGCATTTAATACAAAATATACCGTACACCAAGTTATAAATGTTACAGTTCTGTTTTATTGCTTCGTTTGGAATGTCACTTTTTGGGTTGTTATGAAAACCTCTTGTCAACATTTTACAGACTATACAATTAGTCTTACACGATTGTGGTATTAGTTGAAAACGTTTGTTTATTTCTTTGTTTGTTTTTCCATGAACTAAAATGTCACCGATATTCCTATCTCGTCTGTATGCAACTATTGGTACGTCTGGGAATATATTTTTCATTCTGTCTGATTTATATAGTTTGTCTGTATGTTTTCGAATTATTGAGTGGATATTTGGAAGGTTGTTTGAATAAGTTATAGCTAGTGGTACTCTCTTGTTGGCTGTTTTATTTGTTTCTTTCTTCTTAAGTAAGTCTTTCCTATTTAAATTATCAACTCGGGATAGCTCATGGTTTACAAATTTATTTGGATATCCTCTTTTTTGTAGATTCTGTTTTAGTTCTTTTTTACGATGTCTGTATTTGTTTTCGTCAGAACATATTCTTTTTAAACGTATTCCTAATCCATAGGGTATTGCTTTCTTCACATTTGTTGGATGGTCTGAGTCATATTGGACATATTGATGTTTATCGGTTGGCTTTGAGTATAAATCAGTTGTTATTTTATTATCTTCTAGTTGAATTTTTGTGTCTAAGAAATCTATCTGTGTTGTGTTCCATCTTAATTCTACTTTGATGTTTTCATGTATTTTGTTAGCATAGTCGAAAAATTTCATGAGTTCGTCAATTCCATGTGTCCATAGTCCAAACCCATCATCTATGAAACGTTTATAGAATATTGGTTGTTTATTGTATTCAGATAATTGTTCATCCCATTTTCTCATGTAACAACAGGCATAATTTCTCCCAAGTTTCGATCCAATAGCTACTCCCTCTTTTTGTCTGTATTCTTGTCCACAAAATTCGATCACATTATTTTCTAAAACAGTTTCAATCATTTCAATCACCGCTTCAGTGTTGATGGTCTTAGTACAGCGTTCATTTAAAGCTTGTTTGCACGCCTCTAGGCCCTCTTTCTTTGGAATCGATGGGTATAACTTGACAACATCAAAACAGTATAAGATAATTCCTTCTGGTAATGGTGTAGTTATTTCCCTCTCTATAGCGTTTAAAAATGCTGTGGTGTCTCTTATATAGCTTGGTGTTTCTATAACATAGGTTTCTAGCTCCTTTTCTGCTACCCTCTGCCATTCTTTCAGTACTTGTTCCAATGCCATTTACGATTGTTCTATACGGGTTGCCTTTTTTATGTATTTTTGGATTTCCTTTAAGTTTCCCTCTTGATGGATATTTTGGTATCAAGTATTGTTGTAATTTCTTTGAGATAATGCCGTTTTTAAATAGTTTATTTGCTAGTTGCTTCACCTTTGTGTTTGCATTGTCAAGTCCATTCCCATTAGTTTTTTCATATGATGTGCTGTCATTAAGTTCATTCCGGAGTTTTTCTACATATTCATTTGCGTCTGTTATCACTATTCCAGAACCTTTGTCTGCAGGCCTTATTATTATACTGGAATCATTTAGTAACGTGTGCAATGCTTGTTTTTCTTGTCTTGTGATATTTGACTGTCCATTTTCTTTTATGCCATTTAGAATATCATTTTAACTGCTTCTATATAAGCATCTAGCCACTTTTCTCTACCAGGTTCAGGAGTAAAACGGCTTTCTTTCTTTATCTCATATTCCTCCTTTCATTTTTCCTTTCTTGATTTTCATCACTATGGAAATACTCTGCGAGTCGCATCCGTCTCTCCCATTCTGCTAGGTCACTGTGTATCTTAGATAAATCTACGTGTTTTTTAGACGGTACAAAAGATATTCCTTTGGATAATAGACTTGTTTTCTGCTTCTGTAAACTTTCTTGAGACAGATTAGTAACAGTGTCAAGACTATTATTATTTGTTTCATTGTGTCTTTTTTTGCTGGTTTATTTTCACCCTTGTTTTTAGTTCTTTTATCGTTTGATTTAAGTTTTTGTGTATCACACTCTTGCGTTTTTCTATTTTTCTTATCTTGATAGTTCATTTTATGCCCTCTTTCTTCAAAATTGCAACAGGACTCCATTGTAAACCAATCTATTTGAACTTCCCTATTCATTCTCTCATATTCAGGAAGGTATTGATGTTTGTTTTGGTCCAATTTTATATGCAGTAAAGTAAAATGCTGCATTCTTAATCTTAGGAATATTTTTCGTTTTGTTTTTACTCCATTAAGTGGTTGGAAAAGTAGTTTACTTGTAATATTTTGGTCGTCAGCAAATATGCATATTTCACTTAAAAATAGGGTTGCTGCTGCATATATTTCGGCTTCAGTTGCCCACGATTCAACTCTTCCGTCACTAAATGAATGATTTTCTATATGCTTTGTGATACTTCTATCTACGTATTCTTTGTAAACATCTTTTAAGTCCTTCATATGGTTATTAATTTTTGTCTAACTATTTCGTGCTTGTTGTCATTGTTATATATTTCTTTTGCAATACATCCTGTAGAAACAGTTCCCATCCATTTGTATGGAACTTTCTTGAAAATTGTCTATAGTTACCAATGAAGATAAAAAATCTAACTTACAGTTCAACAGCTTGTAGAATTTTTCATTCTTTTCTGTGTAAGTTCAGCTAGCTTCCGTTTTGAAAACAGTTTATGGTCGTCATTGTTTAAATCTTCCACACATACATCGCTTCTTAGTTTGTTAATTTTCTCTTCACAAGCTACCAATGTGAGTTCCATGAGTTTCACCGACGCATCTTGTTTGATTTTTTCACACTTGTTTAGTATTTCATCGCTACAGTCTATCTGAATATTCCAGTTGATCTTGAATCCTTCTGGTACAATCCCATGTCTTACACACTTTGATATAAAATCTTTATGTGACACATAACGTAAGTATTTTTCCATCTCTTGGCTATTGCAGTCCAACACATCTTCCATTTTGTTTTTCGGAGTTAAAAAACATATAAGCTCAGTTGAATTATCCGAAGGGATATTAAAAAATTATAACTCTCTGATTATACTCCTTTAATTGACGTTTCGGCATAATGCCTTTATCAAAACATTGGAAATTATATGTTAACTACATTTTTACGTCTTTTGACTGCACAATTTAAACAACAAAGAAAAAATGTTTTTAAACGTCAAATGACGTTGTACATGATGACGTCATAAATGGCGTTATATAAATGGCGCCAAAAAAATGTAAAAATTCGCCAAAAATGAAATGACGTTAAACACTTACATATTGTATCTTAATCCTATGTTAAATGTGTGCTTTATATATTTAATAAATTGATATTTTACAATAAAATAATCATCATCATATGTAATTATAATCTACCTTAACTTATTATCATAAATTAAATAGGGTAAACTTATTTAATGACTCTTATTATTTCAATCCATATCTATGTATAATATTCAAATGATATTTGATTAAATAATCATATATACTTGCTATTCTATATATCATATACACATTATGGACAAGATAAATTGCATAAAGTACTATTAGTTTTACATCCATTTATGTTGATGATTAATATCAAATGTTTTTCACATATATTTTTTACAAGATAGTTTCCCGTAGCAGGACATCAAGTTGATTTTTTGTATTTAGTCCATTTGGTGATTGCGTTTGAAACTTCTTTATAAATTCCAATTCTTTAATAAGTCTGTAATAATGGGAACTGTCTCTTATTTGTGTTAACACTGATACACCCATATCCTGCACTCTGTGGCCTGCACCATTGAAATGTTCTGAGATTGGTTTCTCTCTTCGTAGTCGCACGTCAGCCTCGTGTTCTTTGGCACGTTCCTTTAATGATCTGCTCGTCTCTCCGACGTATACCATCTTTTGGCATTTAATACAAAATATACCGTACACCAAGTTATAAATGTTACAGTTCTGTTTTATTGCTTCGTTTGGAATGTCACTTTTTGGGTTGTTATGAAAACCTCTTGTCAACATTTTACAGACTATACAATTAGTCTTACACGATTGTGGTATTAGTTGAAAACGTTTGTTTATTTCTTTGTTTGTTTTTCCATGAACTAAAATGTCACCGATATTCCTATCTCGTCTGTATGCAACTATTGGTACGTCTGGGAATATATTTTCATTCTGTCTGATTTATATAGTTTGTCTGTATGTTTTCGAATTATTGAGTGGATATTTGGAAGGTTGTTTGAATAAGTTATAGCTAGTGGTACTCTCTTGTTGGCTGTTTTATTTGTTTCTTTCTTCTTAAGTAAGTCTTTCCTATTTAAATTATCAACTCGGGATAGCTCATGGTTTACAAATTTATTTGGATATCCTCTTTTTTGTAGATTCTGTTTTAGTTCTTTTTTACGATGTCTGTATTTGTTTTCGTCAGAACATATTCTTTTTAAACGTATTCCTAATCCATAGGGTATTGCTTTCTTCACATTTGTTGGATGGTCTGAGTCATATTGGACATATTGATGTTTATCGGTTGGCTTTGAGTATAAATCAGTTGTTATTTTATTATCTTCTAGTTGAATTTTTGTGTCTAAGAAATCTATCTGTGTTGTGTTCCATCTTAATTCTACTTTGATGTTTTCATGTATTTTGTTAGCATAGTCGAAAAATTTCATGAGTTCGTCAATTCCATGTGTCCATAGTCCAAACCCATCATCTATGAAACGTTTATAGAATATTGGTTGTTTATTGTATTCAGATAATTGTTCATCCCATTTTCTCATGTAACAACAGGCATAATTTCTCCCAAGTTTCGATCCAATAGCTACTCCCTCTTTTGTCTGTATTCTTGTCCACAAAATTCGATCACATTATTTTCTAAAACAGTTTCAATCATTTCAATCACCGCTTCAGTGTTGATGGTCTTAGTACAGCGTTCATTTAAAGCTTGTTTGCACGCCTCTATGCCCTCTTTCTTTGGAATCGATGGGTATAACTTGACAACATCAAAACAGTATAAGATAATTCCTTCTGGTAATGGTGTAGTTATTTCCCTCTCTATAGCGTTTAAAAATGCTGTGGTGTCTCTTATATAGCTTGGTGTTTCTATAACATAGGTTTCTAGCTCCTTTTCTGCTACCTCTGCCATTCTTTCAGTACTTGTTCCAATGCCATTTACGATTGTTCTATACGGGTTGCCTTTTTTATGTATTTTTGGATTTCCTTTAAGTTTCCCTCTTGATGGATATTTTGGTATCAAGTATTGTTGTAATTTCTTTGAGATAATGCCGTTTTTAAATAGTTTATTTGCTAGTTGCTTCACCTTTGTGTTTGCATTGTCAAGTCCATTCCCATTAGTTTTTTCATATGATGTGCTGTCATTAAGTTCATTCCGGAGTTTTTCTACATATTCATTTGCGTCTGTTATCACTATTCCAGAACCTTTGTCTGCAGGCCTTATTATTATACTGGAATCATTTAGTAACGTGTGCAATGCTTGTTTTTCTTGTCTTGTGATATTTGACTGTCCATTTTCTTTTATGCCATTTAGAATATCATTTTTAACTGCTTCTATATAAGCATCTAGCCACTTTTCTCTACCAGGTTCAGGAGTAAAACGGCTTTCTTTCTTTATCTCATATTCCTCCTTTTCATTTTTCCTTTCTTGATTTTCATCACTATGGAAATACTCTGCGAGTCGCATCCGTCTCTCCCATTCTGCTAGGTCACTGTGTATCTTAGATAAATCTACGTGTTTTTTAGACGGTACAAAGATATTCCTTTGGATAATAGACTTGTTTCTGCTTCTGTAAACTTTCTTGAAGACAGATTAGTAACAGTGTCAAGACTATTATTATTTGTTTCAATTGTGTCTTTTTTGCTGGTTTATTTTCACCCTTGTTTTTAGTTCTTTTATCGTTTGATTTAAGTTTTTGTGTATCACACTCTTGCGTTTTTCTATTTTTCTTATCTTGATAGTTCATTTTATGCCCTCTTTCTTCAAAATTGCAACAGGACTCCATTGTAAACCAATCTATTTGAACTTCCCTATTCATTCTCTCATATTCAGGAAGGTATTGATGTTTGTTTTGGTCCAATTTTATATGCAGTAAAGTAAAATGCTGCATTCTTAATCTTAGGAATATTTTTCGTTTTGTTTTTACTCCATTAAGTGGTTGGAAAAGTAGTTTACTTGTAATATTTTGGTCGTCAGCAAATATGCATATTTCACTTAAAAATAGGGTTGCTGCTGCATATATTTCGGCTTCAGTTGCCCACGATTCAACTCTTCCGTCACTAAATGAATGATTTTCTATATGCTTTGTGATACTTCTATCTACGTATTCTTTGTAAACATCTTTTAAGTCCTTCATATGGTTATTAATTTTTGTCTAACTATTTCGTGCTTGTTGTCATTGTTATATATTTCTTTTGCAATACATCTGTAGAAACAGTTCCCATCCATTTGTATGGAACTTTCTTGAAAATTGTCTATTGTTACCAATGAAGATAAAAAATCTAACTTACAGTTCAACAGCTTGTAGAATTTTTCATTCTTTTTCTGTGTAAGTTCAGCTAGCTTCCGTTTTGAAAACAGTTTATGGTCGTCATTGTTTAAATCTTCCACACATACATCGCTTCTTAGTTTGTTAATTTTCTCTTCACAAGCTACCAATGTGAGTTCCATGAGTTTCACCGACGCATCTTGTTTGATTTTTTCACACTTGTTTAGTATTTCATCGCTACAGTCTATCTGAATATTCCAGTTGATCTTGAATCCTTCTGGTACAATCCCATGTCTTACACACTTTGATATAAAATCTTTATGTGACACATAACGTAAGTATTTTTCCATCTCTTGGCTATTGCAGTCCAACACATCTTCCATTTTGTTTTTCGGAGTTAAAAAACATATAAGCTCAGTTGAATTATCCGAAGGGATATTAAAAAATTATAACTCTCTGATTATACTCCTTTAATTGACGTTTCGGCATAATGCCTTTATCAAAACATTGGAAATTATATGTTAACTACATTTTTACGTCTTTTGACTGCACAATTAAACAACAAAGAAAAATGTTTTTAAACGTCAAATGACGTTGTACATGATGACGTCATAAATGGCGTTATATAAAATGGCGCCAAAAAAATGTAAAAATTCGCCAAAAATGAAATGACGTTAAACACTTACATATTGTATCTTAATCCTATGTTAAATGTGTGCTTTATATATTTAATAAATTGATATTTTACAATAAAATAATCATCATCATATGTAATTATAATCTACCTTAACTTATTATCATAAATTAAATAGGGTAAACTTATTTAATGACTCTTATTATTTCAATCCATATCTATGTATAATATTCAAATGATATTTGATTAAATAATCATATATACTTGCTATTCTATATATCATATACACATTATGGACAAGATAAATTGCATAAAGTACTATTAGTTTTACATCCATTTATGTTGATGATTAATATCAAATGTTTTTCACATATATTTTTTACAAGATAGTTTCCCGTAGCAGGACATCAAGTTGATTTTTGTATTTAGTCCATTTGGTGATTGCGTTTGAAACTTCTTTATAAATTCCAATTCTTTAATAAGTCTGTAATAATGGGAACTGTCTCTTATTTGTGTTAACACTGATACACCCATATCCATATACACGCAATCACCAAATGGACTAAATACAAAAAATCAACTTGATGTCCTGCTACGGGAAACTATCTTGTAAAAAATATATGTGAAAAACATTTGATATTAATCATCAACATAATGGATGTAAAACTAATAGTACTTTATGCAATTTATCTTGTCCATAATGTGTATGATATATAGAATAGCAAGTATATATGATTATTTAATCAAATATCATTTGAATATTATACATAGATATGGATTGAAATAATAAGAGTCATTAAATAAGTTTACCCTATTTAATTTATGATAATAAGTTAAGGTAGATTATAATTACATATGATGATGATTATTTTATTGTAAAATATCAATTTATTAAATATATAAAGCACACATTTAACATAGGATTAAGATACAATATGTAAGTGTTTAACGTCATTTCATTTTTGGCGAATTTTTACATTTTTTTGGCGCCATTTTATATAACGCCATTTATGACGTCATCATGTACAACGTCATTTGACGTTTAAAAACATTTTTCTTTGTTGTTTAAATTGTGCAGTCAAAAGACGTAAAAATGTAGTTAACATATAATTTCCAATGTTTTGATAAAGGCATTATGCCGAAACGTCAATTAAAGGAGTATAATCAGAGAGTTATAATTTTTTAATATCCCTTCGGATAATTCAACTGAGCTTATATGTTTTTTAACTCCGAAAAACAAAATGGAAGATGTGTTGGACTGCAATAGCCAAGAGATGGAAAAATACTTACGTTATGTGTCCACATAAAGATTTTATATCAAAGTGTGTAAGACATGGGATTGTACCAGAAGGATTCAAGATCAACTGGAATATTCAGATAGACTGTAGCGATGAAATACTAAACAAGTGTGAAAAAATCAAACAAGATGCGTCGGTGAAACTCATGGAACTCACATTGGTAGCTTGTGAAGAGAAAATTAACAAACTAAGAAGCGATGTATGTGTGGAAGATTTAAACAATGACGACCATAAACTGTTTTCAAAACGGAAGCTAGCTGAACTTACACAGAAAAAGAATGAAAAATTCTACAAGCTGTTGAACTGTAAGTTAGATTTTTATCTTCATTGGTAACAATAGACAATTTTCAAGAAAGTTCCATACAAATGGATGGGAACTGTTTCTACAGATGTATTGCAAAAGAAATATATAACAATGACAACAAGCACGAAATAGTTAGACAAAAAATTAATAACCATATGAAGGACTTAAAAGATGTTTACAAAGAATACGTAGATAGAAGTATCACAAAGCATATAGAAAATCATTCATTTAGTGACGGAAGAGTTGAATCGTGGGCAACTGAAGCCGAAATATATGCAGCAGCAACCCTATTTTTAAGTGAAATATGCATATTTGCTGACGACCAAAATATTACAAGTAAACTACTTTTCCAACCACTTAATGGAGTAAAAACAAGACGAAAAATATTCCTAAGATTAAGAATGCAGCATTTTACTTTACTGCATATAAAATTGGACCAAAACAAACATCAATACCTTCCTGAATATGAGAGAATGAATAGGGAAGTTCAAATAGATTGGTTTACAATGGAGTCCTGTTGCAATTTTGAAGAAAGAGGGCATAAAATGAACTATCAAGATAAGAAAAATAGAAAAACGCAAGAGTGTGATACACAAAAACTTAAATCAAACGATAAAAGAACTAAAAACAAGGGTGAAAATAAACCAGCAAAAAAAGACACAATTGAAACAAATAATAATAGTCTTGACACTGTTACTAATCTGTCTTCAAGAAAGTTTACAGAAGCAGAAACAAGTCTATTATCCAAAGGAATATCTTTTGTACCGTCTAAAAAACACGTAGATTTATCTAAGATACACAGTGACCTAGCAGAATGGGAGAGACGGATGCGACTCGCAGAGTATTTCCATAGTGATGAAAATCAAGAAAGGAAAAAATGAAAAGGAGGAATATGAGATAAAGAAAGAAAGCCGTTTTACTCCTGAACCTGGTAGAGAAAAGTGGCTAGATGCTTATATAGAAGCAGTTAAAAATGATATTCTAAATGGCATAAAAGAAAATGGACAGTCAAATATCACAAGACAAGAAAAACAAGCATTGCACACGTTACTAAATGATTCCAGTATAATAATAAGGCCTGCAGACAAAGGTTCTGGAATAGTGATAACAGACGCAAATGAATATGTAGAAAAACTCCGGAATGAACTTAATGACAGCACATCATATGAAAAAACTAATGGGAATGGACTTGACAATGCAAACACAAAGGTGAAGCAACTAGCAAATAAACTATTTAAAAACGGCATTATCTCAAAGAAATTACACAATACTTGATACCAAAATATCCATCAAGAGGGAAACTTAAAGGAAATCCAAAAATACATAAAAAAGGCAACCCGTATAGAACAATCGTAAATGGCATTGGAACAAGTACTGAAAGAATGGCAGAGGTAGCAGAAAAGGAGCTAGAAACCTATGTTATAGAAACACCAAGCTATATAAGAGACACCACAGCATTTTTAAACGCTATAGAGAGGGAAATAACTACACCATTACCAGAAGGAATTATCTTATACTGTTTTGATGTTGTCAAGTTATACCCATCGATTCCAAAGAAAGAGGGCCTAGAGGCGTGCAAACAAGCTTTAAATGAACGCTGTACTAAGACCATCAACACTGAAGCGGTGATTGAAATGATTGAAACTGTTTTAGAAAATAATGTGATCGAATTTTGTGGACAAGAATACAGACAAAAAGAGGGAGTAGCTATTGGATCGAAACTTGGGAGAAATTATGCCTGTTGTTACATGAGAAAATGGGATGAACAATTATCTGAATACAATAAACAACCAATATTCTATAAACGTTTCATAGATGATGGGTTTGGACTATGGACACATGGAATTGACGAACTCATGAAATTTTTCGACTATGCTAACAAAATACATGAAAACATCAAAGTAGAATTAAGATGGAACACAACACAGATAGATTTCTTAGACACAAAAATTCAACTAGAAGATAATAAAATAACAACTGATTTATACTCAAAGCCAACCGATAAACATCAATATGTCCAATATGACTCAGACCATCCAACAAATGTGAAGAAAGCAATACCCTATGGATTAGGAATACGTTTAAAAGAATATGTTCTGACGAAAACAAATACAGACATCGTAAAAAGAACTAAACAGAATCTACAAAAAAGAGGATATCCAAATAAATTTGTAAACCATGAGCTATCCCGAGTTGATAATTTAAATAGGAAAGACTTACTTAAGAAGAAAGAAACAAATAAAACAGCCAACAAGAGAGTACCACTAGCTATAACTATTCAAACAACCTTCCAATATCCACTCAATAATTCGAAAACATACAGACAAACTATATAAATCAGACAGAATGAAAAATATATTCCCAGACGTACCAATAGTTGCATACAGACGAGATAGGAATATCGGTGACATTTTAGTTCATGGAAAAACAAACAAAGAAAATAACAAACGTTTTCAACTAATACCACAATCGTGTAAGACTAATTGTATAGTCTGTAAATGTTGACAAGAGGTTTTCATAACAACCCAAAAAGTGACATTCCAAACGAAGCAATAAAACAGAACTGTAACATTTATAACTTGGTGTACGGTATATTTTGTATTAAATGCCAAAGATGGTATACGTCGGAGAGACGAGCAGATCATTAAAGGAACGTGCCAAAGAACACGAGGCTGACGTGCGACTACGAAGAGAGAAACCAATCTCAGAACATTTCAATGGTGCAGGCCACAGAGTGCAGGATATGGGTGTATCAGTGTTAACACAAATAAGAGACAGTTCCCATTATTACAGACTTATTAAAGAATTGGAATTTATAAGAAGTTTCAAACGCAATCACCAAATGGACTAAATACAAAAATCAACTTGATGTCCTGCTACGGGAAACTATCTTGTAAAAAATATATGTGAAAAACATTTGATATTAATCATCAACATAAATGGATGTAAACTAATAGTACTTTATGCAATTTATCTTGTCCATAATGTGTATATGATATATAGAATAGCAGTATATATGATTATTTAATCAAATATCATTTGAATATTATACATAGATATGGATTGAAATAATAAGAGTCATTAAATAAGTTTACCCTATTTAATTTATGATAATAAGTTAAGGTAGATTATAATTACATATGATGATGATTATTTTATTGTAAAATATCAATTTATTAAATATATAAAGCACACATTTAACATAGGATTAAGATACAATATGTAAGTGTTTAACGTCATTTCATTTTTGGCGAATTTTTACATTTTTTTGGCGCCATTTTATATAACGCCATTTATGACGTCATCATGTACAACGTCATTTGACGTTTAAAAACATTTTTCTTTGTTGTTTAAATTGTGCAGTCAAAAGACGTAAAAAATGTAGTTAACATATAATTTCCAATGTTTTGATAAAGGCATTATGCCGAAACGTCAATTAAAGGAGTATAAT
The DNA here is from genome assembly GCF_020536995.1 of Dreissena polymorpha. Classification (NCBI taxonomy): domain Eukaryota; kingdom Metazoa; phylum Mollusca; class Bivalvia; order Myida; family Dreissenidae; genus Dreissena; species Dreissena polymorpha. The sequence continues at coordinate 139,045,030 of NC_068358.1, read as the reverse complement.
CAGAGAGTTATAATTTTTTAATATCCCTTCGGATAATTCAACTGAGCTTATATGTTTTTTAACTCCGAAAAACAAAATGGAAGATGTGTTGGACTGCAATAGCCAAGAGATGGAAAAATACTTACGTTATGTGTCACATAAAGATTTTATATCAAAGTGTGTAAGACATGGGATTGTACCAGAAGGATTCAAGATCAACTGGAATATTCAGATAGACTGTAGCGATGAAATACTAAACAAGTGTGAAAAAATCAAACAAGATGCGTCGGTGGAAACTCATGGAACTCACATTGGTAGCTTGTGAAGAGAAAATTAACAACTAAGAAGCGATGTATGTGTGGAAGATTTAAACAATTGACGACCCATAAACTGTTTTCAAAACGGAAGCTAGCTGAACTTACACAGAAAAAGAATGAAAAATTCTACAAGCTGTTGAACTGTAAGTTAGATTTTTTATCTTCATTGGTAACAATAGACAATTTTCAAGAAAGTTCCATACAAATGGATGGGAACTGTTTCTACAGATGTATTGCAAAAGAAATATATAACAATGACAACAAGCACGAAATAGTTAGACAAAAAATTAATAACCATATGAAGGACTTAAAAGATGTTTACAAAGAATACGTAGATAGAAGTATCACAAAGCATATAGAAAATCATTCATTTAGTGACGGAAGAGTTGAATCGTGGGGCAACTGAAGCCGAAATATATGCAGCAGCAACCCTATTTTTAAGTGAAATATGCATATTTGCTGACGACCAAAATATTACAAGTAACTACTTTTCCAACCACTTAATGGAGTAAAAACAAAACGAAAAATATTCCTAAGATTAAGAATGCAGCATTTTACTTTACTGCATATAAAATTGGACCAAAACAACATCAATACCTTCCTGAATATGAGAGAATGAATAGGGAAGTTCAAATAGATTGGTTTACAATGGAGTCCTGTTGCAATTTTGAAGAAAGAGGGCATAAAATGAACTATCAAGATAAGAAAAATAGAAAAACGCAAGAGTGTGATACACAAAAACTTAAATCAAACGATTAAAAGAACTAAAAACAAGGGTGAAAATTAAACCAGCAAAAAAGACACAATTGAAACAAATATAATAGTCTTGACACTGTTACTAATCTGTCTTCAAGAAAGTTTACAGAAGCAGAAACAAGTCTATTATCCAAAGGAATATCTTTGTACCGTCTAAAAAACACGTAGATTTATCTAAGATACACAGTGACCTAGCAGAATGGGAGAGACGGATGCGACTCGCAGAGTATTTCCATAGTGATGAAAATCAAGAAAGGAAAAATGAAAAGGAGGAATATGAGATAAAGAAAGAAAGCCGTTTTACTCCTGAACCTGGTAGAGAAAAGTGGCTAGATGCTTATATAGAAGCAGTTAAAAATGATATTCTAAATGGCATAAAAGAAAATGGACAGTCAAATATCACAAGACAAGAAAAACAAGCATTGCACACGTTACTAAATGATTCCAGTATAATAATAAGGCCTGCAGACAAAGGTTCTGGAATAGTGATAACAGACGCAAATGAATATGTAGAAAAACTCCGAAATGAACTTAATGACAGCACATCATATGAAAAAACTAATGGGAATGGACTTGACAATGCAAACACAAAGGTGAAGCAACTAGCAAATAAAACTATTTAAAAACGGCATTATCTCAAAGAAATTACAACAATACTTGATACCAAAATATCCATCAAGAGGGAAACTTAAAGGAAATCCAAAAATACATAAAAAAGGCAAACCCGTATAGAACAATCGTAAATGGCATTGGAACAAGTACTGAAAGAATGGCAGAGGTAGCAGAAAAGGAGCTAGAAACCTATGTTATAGAAACACCAAGCTATATAAGAGACACCACAGCATTTTTAAACGCTATAGAGAGGGAAATAACTACACCATTACCAGAAGGAATTATCTTATACTGTTTTGATGTTGTCAAGTTATACCCATCGATTCCAAAGAAAGAGGGCCTAGAGGCGTGCAAACAAGCTTTAAATGAACGCTGTACTAAGACCATCAACACTGAAGCGGTGATTGAAATGATTGAAACTGTTTTAGAAAATAATGTGATCGAATTTTGTGGACAAGAATACAGACAAAAAGAGGGAGTAGCTATTGGATCGAAACTTGGGAGAAATTATGCCTGTTGTTACATGAGAAAATGGGATGAACAATTATCTGAATACAATAAACAACCAATATTCTATAAACGTTTCATAGATGATGGGTTTGGACTATGGACACATGGAATTGACGAACTCATGAAATTTTTCGACTATGCTAACAAAATACATGAAAACATCAAAGTAGAATTAAGATGGAACACAGCACAGATAGATTTCTTAGACACAAAAATTCAACTAGAAGATAATAAAATAACAACTGATTTATACTCAAAGCCAAACGATAAACATCAATATGTCCAATATGACTCAGACCATCCAACAAATGTGAAGAAAGCAATACCCTATGGATTAGGAATACGTTAAAAAGAATATGTTCTGACGAAAACAAATACAGACATCGTAAAAAAGAACTAAACAGAATCTACAAAAAAGAGGATATCCAAATAAATTTGTAAACCATGAGCTATCCCGAGTTGATAATTTAAATAGGAAAGACTTACTTAAGAAGAAAGAAACAAATAAAACAGCCAACAAGAGAGTACCACTAGCTATAACTTATTCAAACAACCTTCCAAATATCCACTCAATAATTCGAAAACATACAGACAAACTATATAAATCAGACAGAATGAAAAATATATTCCCAGACGTACCAATAGTTGCATACAGACGAGATAGGAATATCGGTGACATTTTAGTTCATGGAAAAACAAACAAAGAAATAAACAAACGTTTTCAACTAATACCACAATCGTGTAAGACTAATGTATAGTCTGTAAAATGTTGACAAGAGGTTTTCATAACAACCCAAAAAGTGACATTCCAAACGAAGCAATAAAACAGAACTGTAACATTTATAACTTGGTGTACGGTATATTTTGTATTAAATGCCAAAAGATGGTATACGTCGGAGAGACGAGCAGATCATTAAAGGAACGTGCCAAAGAACACGAGGCTGACGTGCGACTACGAAGAGAGAAACCAATCTCAGAACATTTCAATGGTGCAGGCCACAGAGTGCAGGATATGGGTGTATCAGTGTTAACACAAATAAGAGACAGTTCCCATTATTACAGACTTATTAAAGAATTGGAATTTATAAAGAAGTTTCAACGCAATCACCAAATGGACTAAATACAAAAAATCAACTTGATGTCCTGCTACGGGAAACTATCTTGTAAAAAATATATGTGAAAAACATTTGATATTAATCATCAACATAAATGGATGTAAAACTAATAGTACTTTATGCAAATTTATCTTGTCCATAATGTGTATATGATATATAGAATAGCAAGTATATATGATTATTTAATCAAATATCATTTGAATATTATACATAGATATGGATTGAAATAATAAGAGTCATTAAATAAGTTTACCCTATTTAATTTATGATAATAAGTTAAGGTAGATTATAATTACATATGATGATGATTATTTTATTGTAAAATATCAATTTATTAAATATATAAAGCACACATTTAACATAGGATTAAGATACAATATGTAAGTGTTTAACGTCATTTCATTTTTGGCGAATTTTTACATTTTTTGGCGCCATTTTATATAACGCCATTTATGACGTCATCATGTACAACGTCATTGACGTTTAAAAACATTTTTTTGTTATTTAAATTGTGCAGTCAAAGACGTAAAAATGTAGTTAACATATATTTCCAATGTTTGATAAGGCATTATGCCGAAACGTCATTAAAGGAGTATAATCAGAGAGTTATAATTTTGTAATCCTTCGGATAATTCAAA